>NC_045140.1:11057130-11357130 GCF_008831285.2 Nymphaea colorata
AGAATATGCTGAGTGGTGGGATGCCAACCGCACATCATCTTCCCTAAAAAAGTTTTATGTTGTCAACTTTGTATTCCTTCTGTCGTTGTCATCTTTATTAGTATCTTTGCATGTAACTTTTAATGCAATATGAACCTTCATTTTGTCATCATTTTCGCCCAATAACTCTATTTTCTTATGTCATAAGGTGAATACTTGAAAGCCAACAAGATGGTTGAAACTAGATCGCAAGCTAAGCAGACTCCCCAAACGAGGCTTCATCCTCTGAACTCCGTCCAGAAACACTTGGCCTCCCAGCAATCGAGCCAGAAGCTTACTATATGTTCCGTTTGTTCATGGAGCGATTCATGAAGGAGCAAGAAGAGCAAAAGGCTTTGATGGTTACTCCAGAGCCGGATAATGAAAAGACTGCCAAGCAGAAAAGAAAGAAGAAAAACAAGTCTTTTGTTGAAAATCAGGATGAAGACCATTTGGGTTCAGATTCGACAACTAGTAAGGAAGAAAAACCCGAACTGTCTTCTCTCAAAAAGAAAAAGACAACAAAGAAAAATAAAAAGGGAAAAGATGTTATGATAGAAAACAGCTCACCCAGTCCTATCACCACTGAAAGTTCGGAAGAGAAGCCCAAAAGAAAAAGAAAACCTACCAAGAAAGTAAAAAAGACAAAGAAATACATCACTAGCAGCAGCTTAGACAGTGAGAGTTCTGAAGAAAAAGTAAAGGAGATCAAAGGCAAAAAGAAAAAGACCAGGCCAGAATTGGTCGAATCAAGTGATGATGAAAGTCCGACTAAGCACAGATTCTACGAAATGGAGAAAAGAATGAACAATCTTGAGCTTAGGGGGAAGGGGAAACGTTCATACTCATGTGAGGACTACTACCTTGGCATTGAAGGAGACGAAGACGTGAAAGGCTTGCCCAGAGAATTCATCAGATATGATGGAACCACTTGTCCACACGTTAATCTTTCAACCTTTTTCAATGATTGCTACAAAATTCAGACAAATAACAGAGCTTTGTTCCGATATTTTCCAAGAAGTCTTGAAGGCATTGTCGCATAATGGTATAAAGAAAATATCAATCCAATCGAGCTGAAGGAGTTTGACAAGTTGATTAACATGTTTGTTGAAAGATTTGAACAAAATGCTCCCATGGCTCCAACCCTCAGTACCATTTGCAGTCTTCGTCAGAAACAAGGAGAAAAGGCTCGAGAATTCATCCAAAAATGGAGAATGCAATGCAATAAGATGAAGGAGCCCATTTCTGAGACACAAGCCTTGTCACTCATTAGTTAAAATCTTGCCCAACCCTTGAAAAGTCTCATCCGCAATGCCCCGATCAAAACCTTTGCTGAGTTAATTGAACAAGCAAACTCGATAGAAGAAGGGATTGAGGAAGGAGATTTTGATGGAATTATTGCTCCTAAGTACAAAGAAGATGGAAAGAAAGGAAGAAGGACACAACTGCCTGTACAATTCATAGCCAATGCTGGCATTAGAAAGGACCATGATAATAACTACAAGCATGACAAGGGAGTCAGTTTCAAGAAGAACACACAGTTTCTCAAAGGCGACGATGAAAGGAAGAACAAACACCCAGGTTGGAGCTACGACCGGAAATTCACTCCTCTGAGCCAGTCTCGAGAGAAGATCCTGGAATACCTTCTCGCCAAAGGAACTATTGTATTGCCAAAAGTATCAGAGTCTCCGAAAATGATGGGAGGAAATAAAGAAAAACTGTGCAAGTTTTATCGTACCCCTGATCATGACACTGAGGATTGTTTTGTCCTCAAAAATATTATTCAAGTCTTCATCAACAAAGATCTCAAGATTTGTGATGATAGTACCCCTGAGATACTAAGGAATCCATTCCCTGACCACGGAAAGGCGGCAATAGCCATGATCACTACAGGCACTCCACTTCCGTATCATCCACAAGAGCACATTCGACCTTATATTGGGAGCAGCTCACACAAAGTCATGGTGGTAGACCAAGGTAAGGAACCTCTAGATTTCATTGCTATGATGAATGGCAGGATAGAAAGTTTGTCCAAGAAACTTCCTATGATTCCAAAGACTTTTATCTTACAAGGCGATGAATCATCAAATGACTCCTCAGATGAAGATCCATGCTATTTGGATGTTCTCTCCTTGGAAGAACGTATGGATGAGGGAGACTCGATTCAAGCTTCTAAAAATCAATCAATTACCTTCTCAGAAAAAGACCTCTCAAAATGGAGATATTTCCATGAAGATGCTCTTTACATCGTTGTTCAGGTCAATGGGATGACGGTGACACATGTTTTGATTGATGGAGGAAGTGGTTTGAATATTTGTCCTGATCTCACGGCTAAAACATTGGGGTTTCGTGAAAACAAACATCGTTCTGATAATACCAAGATCTACGGATACGATGGCCGAGGCATGAACAGCAAAGGTACCCTCGACATGAATGTGATCATTGAAAATACTAGCCATTGTATTGTATTTCATGTGGTAGATGTACCACCATCATACAACCTGCTTTTGGGACGACCTTGGATCCATCAAGTACGAGGGATCTCATCCACTCTTCATCAATGCCTGAAATGGAATTTTGGTCCATCAGTCATCACTGTCCGTGCTAAGGATCCGGTCAAGAGGTTGAGGCAACCTATGCTCCCTAGGCCAATTGATCCGGTAGATGTACCGAGCATAAGAACAACAAATGACAGACCTTTGGAAGAATGGATGCAGAACATGGAGATAGAGGAACCATCTGGGAATGCTTATACTATTTCAAGCAATTGTGAAAGTTACCAAGAACACCTATTGTATGTTCATTTCATGAAAAACCCCAAGGGTTTTCAGTTGCTTCTGAAAGGTGGCTACCGTCCATTCACTGGCCTTGGGAAAAATGAAGATGGCATCTTGCAACCGATTAGCATATCTTTTCAGATGAACATGAGAGGACTGGGATATCATGAAGGAATTTGAAGAAGATCTTGAGGGCTAATAGTATTCACTTTTGTTTCAAAATCCTCCCATGAATTTTGTAATTTTGAACATCTTTTTGTCTTGTCTCATGAGAGAACCCATTTTATGAACTAAGAACCTTTTTTTTTTATATATATGCAAATGCAAGTAATTTTTTGTTGTCAATTTTGTCCAACTCTTTCCTTTATCCTCTTTACAGGATGTCGGAACTCAATATGTCTCAGTTTATTCTTTTTCCACGAAAGTCCCCCAGAAAGCATTTATCGAACAAGCAGTCGGTGAAATGGAACCTATGGCAATACCCGAGTCAGAATTACCAGAATTCACTCAGATTCAGAAACAAGAACATCCTTCATCTTTGGTGAATGATCCAATTGAAGAAATTAATATTGGAACAAGTGAAGATCTTAAAATTCTTCAAATTGGCACCAGTTTGTCAGTGAATGAGAAGAAAAGATTGGTGGACTTTCTTATAAGTAACCAAGAAGCTTTTGCTTAGACTTATGAAGATATGCCAGGCTTAGACCCCCAATTGGTTGAACATCGTTTGCCCTTAAATCCTAATTGCAAGCCGATTAAGCAAAAATTGCGCAAGCTTGACCCTCGACTAGAAGGCCCTGTAAAAGAAGGACTAGAGGACTTGCTAAAGGCAAAATTCATTCGTGCCATCGATTACCCCGAATGGTTGGCGAACATCGTGGTGGTCCCCAAGAAAAATGGCAAAGTTAGGTTGTGCATCGACTTTCGAGACTTGAACAAAGCCACACCGAAGGATGATTATCCTCTTCCAAACATTGATCTATTGGTAGACAGTACTGCAGGCCATGCAATGTTTTCTTTCATGGATGGATATTCGGGATATAATCAAATCAAATTAGCAGTCAAAGATCAACCTAAGACCGCTTTTACTACACCCTGGGGTACTTTTTGTTACACGGTAATACCATTTGGGTTGAAGAATGCTGGAGCAACCTATCAAAGAGCTATGGCCGCCATCTTCCATGACCAGATGCATAAAATCATGGATGCATATATCGATGATATATTGATCAAATCCAAGACAAGAGAAGATCACATTGAAATTCTTGCCCAAGTATTCGAGAGGCTTTTACAGTACAAGCTTCGCCTGAATCCTCAAAAATGTGTGTTCGGGGTTGAGTCAGGCAAACTGTTGGGTTTCATGGTCAGTAAGAAGGGAATTGAAATGGATCTTACAAAAGCTAATGCAATAATCGATATGCCACCACCTACCAATATCAAGGAGTTGCGAAGCTTGCAAGGACGAATCTAATCCATCAGACGATTCATTTCCAATCTGGCCATGAGATGCGAGCCATTCAACCAGCTACTGAGGAAAGGTGTCAAGTTTGAATGGGGTTTTGAATGCCAACAGTCATTCAAAAGGATCAAGAAATACCTTCTAAATCCACCAATTCTAAAACCACCAACGTTGGGTAGACCACTGCTGCTTTACATCACAGTGAATGAGTCAGCATGTGGCGGCATTTTGGCACAATATGAGGAAGGAAGTCGCATTGAATATGCAATCTATTACATTAGCAAGACTTTTGTTCAGTACGAAAAGAAGTACTCTCCAATAGAGAAAACTTGTCTGGCATTGGTTTGGATGTGTCAGAAGTTGAGACATTATTTATTAGCTTGTGAGGTCAAGATACTCTCCAAACTAAATCCTCTCAAGTACATCTTGGAATAACCATTCCTTAATGGGCGTATCGCAAAATGGCAAGTTCTGTTGATGCAATATGATCTTGAATATGTGTCTCAAAAGTCAATCAAAGACAAACAATTGCAGATCAGTTAGCAGACTTCCCTCAGTACGAAGAAATCAGAACAAATGATGAGTTTCCAGATGAACATGTACTAAGATTGGAAACGGTTCCGACATGGAAGATGTACTTTGACGGGTCCAGAAATGTGATGGGAGCAGGCATAGGCATCTTACTCATCACTCCAGAAAGCGAAAAGACTCTTTAAAACTTGATTTTCCATGTACCCATAACATGGCTGAATATGAAGCCCTCATACAAGGACTTCGTTCTTTATTGAGTTTTCAAGTGAAAAGAGTGAATGCATTCGGCGACTCTCAGCTTATTATAAATCAAGTGAATGGAGAATGGCAAGTCAAAGATGAAAAGTTGGTGTCATATCAAGAAATTGCTACCTCCTTAATCTGTCAATTCGAAGAAGTACAATTGGCTCACGTAAAAAG
Organism: Nymphaea colorata; assembly: GCF_008831285.2. Classification (NCBI taxonomy): domain Eukaryota; kingdom Viridiplantae; phylum Streptophyta; class Magnoliopsida; order Nymphaeales; family Nymphaeaceae; genus Nymphaea; species Nymphaea colorata. Next base: position 11,062,336 of record NC_045140.1, read on the forward strand.
AGAAGGTAACCCTATTGCAGATGGCCTCGCGAGCTTAGGATCGACCATCACTTTTCGAACCAATGAAGCAATCCGTTCTTTTGAGATTGGAAGATTAGAACACCCTGCTTTTGAAACGATGACGCATGTTCATCATATCCAAGGAGGGAATACGCCTTGGTACCATGACATCAAAAGGTACATTGAAAGCGGAGAATTCTCGACTGAAATGTCTAAAAATGAACAAAAAGCAATACAACGTATGTCAGCAAGGTACTTTATCCTAGCAGGGGTATTATACAGACGTGGATTTAGCACTGAATACTCTCGGTGCCTTCATGAAGATGAGGCAAAGAAAGTAATCGAAGAATCACATCGAGGAGATTGTGGAGGCCATGTTGGTTACCAAACCCTCACCAAACAAGTAATTCGAGCAGGGTATTATTGGCCTACCATGCAAAAAGATTGTCACCAATTTGTCAAAAGATGCAAAGAATGTCAACTGCATACTCCAGTAATTCATGCCCCAGCCTCTCACTTGCATTCTGTGACATCTCCTTGGCCGTTTTCAATGTGGGCCTTTGACGTAGTCGGACCGATATCCCCTGCAGCTTCTAATGACCATAAGTATTTTCTTGCTGCAACGGATTATTTTACCAAGTGGGTAGAAGTTGTCACACTCAGAACAGTGGAAGGACGTCATGTAGTGTCCTTCATTCACAAAAATCTTCTTTGCAGATTTGGAGTCCCTCATGATATAGTATCAGACAACGGAACTCATTTCAAGAATGAAAAGATGAGGCAATTGTGCAGCAAGTACCACATCACGCATCATTTTTCAGCTCCTTATTATCCCCAAGGCAATGGACAAGCAGAGGCTACCAACTAGATCTTGATCCGCATCTTGGAACGGACAGTAGAAACTGGAAGAGATTGGCATGAAAAGATGCACAACGCTCTATGGGCATATCGCACCACTATGAGAACTCCAACAAATGCCACTCCAGCAGAGCTAGTCTATGGAACAGAAGTGGTTCTACCATTACATGTGTTGAAACCTGCTTTGAAGTTCGCTTCTCTCATAGAGCTCCCTCTTACTCAATATCAACAAAAAAGGCTAATGCAACTCGATTTGCTAGATGAAAAGAGGCTAAAAGCGGCTGAACATGCTGAAGCATATCGCCAAAGGGTAGCCAGACAATTTGCCAAGTCAGTTATCGAGAGACAGTTCAAAGTGAATGATTCAGTCCTACGATCTGCAGTGTACCTGAGAGGACGACCACGAGGCAAGTGGGCACCAGATTGGGAAGGCCCATATGTCATTAAGGAAGTTTTGCCCCACAATTCATACCGACTAATTGATGGTGATAGGGTGGAATTTGCCGATCCTGTTAATGCCCTTCACCTCAAGAAATTTTATGCCTAGTTCTCTTGTATTCATTTTCCAATCAATGTCAAAACATTTGTGTTTCCACATCAACTATTCAATCTAGATTCTTCCCAGTTGTAAAACATAACAATTACACTGGAGCATTTTTATTTTTTTTATCGCTCAGGGCTTGAAAGCAACCCGTGCAGTTAAAGGGTTAAACCTGCAATATGAGGGCAACCCATGCAGGCAAGGGGTTAAACCTACAATGCTAGCCAAAGTAACCCATGCAGGCAAAGGGGTTAAACTTGTACTACAAGCCAAAGCAACTCACACAGTTAAAGGGTTCAACTTGTGATGCAAGTCAAGGCAACCCATTCAGGGGGTTAAACCTGAATTTGAAATCGGCAAACCCATGCAGGTAAGGGGTTAAACCTATAATTTAAGCTCAAACAACCCATTCAGGTAAGGGGTAAAGCCTGAAACATCTCTATGAAAATGTCTTGTTTGAAAAATTTGTGGCGTTTATCTTTGTCACTAAGCACGGCTAACACCGGCTTATTAACAAAGAGGGGCATCTGTAATCACCCCAAATTTTTCTAAAGGACTATGATGTTTTATCCAAGTACGAAATTCAAATTAAGGCACAAGATTTCCAAAATACAACTTTTAGATCCAAATTAAATCCAAAATACTACTCTCAGATCCAAATTAAATCCAAAATAGAACATTCAGATCCAAATTAAATCCAAAATACTACTTTTAGATCCAAAACCCAAGTTTAGATCCAAATCAATCATTTAAGACTAATTTGCCCTTCCTTTTGACCAAAAAACATCCTTTTATAGGGTGATTTTAGTCTTTTTTTAAACAAGACCGATTTGTCCCTCCTTTTGAACAAAAAACCTCCCTTTAGAGGGTGATTCTAGTTTTTTTTAAACAAGACCGATTTGCCCCTCCTTTTGACCAAAAAACCTCCTTTTATAAGGTGATTTTAGTCTTTTTTAAACAAGATCGATTTGCCCCTCCTTTTGACCAAAAAACCTCCTTTTAGAGGGTGATTTTAGTCTTTTATAAACAAGACCAATTTGCCCCTCCTTTTGACCAAAAAACCTCCTTTTAGAGGGTGATTTTAGTCTTTTTGGTAAACAAGACCAATTTGCCCATTCTTTTGACCAAAAAACATCCTTTTAGAGGGTGATTTTAGTCTTTTTTGGTGGACAAGACCCATTTGCCATTCCTTTTGGCAAAAAAATCTTCTTTTGGAGGGTGATTTTAGTCTTTTTAGGTTAAAAAAATTCAAATTTTGGGTTTTGGCTCCAAAATCCTCTATAAATACCCCCCATATCCTCCCTCTTGGGCAAGATTGGTCATTGGGAGAAACTCTAGTGTATTCTCACTTGAAGACTTAGAGTTTCTGTTGAGATCTCTCTCTCTCCCTCTCCCTCTTTCCATTTCCTTCTCCAACTTAGAGCAAGCACTCTTGGAGCTTCATTCAAAAGGGGATCTTCAAGTGAAGGTGTTCATCTTTCTTAGGTCATTTCCCATTAGAGGTATGTAATATTCATCCCTCTCATTTCTCTCTTCTTTCTTTTCATTAATATTCTTATTATTATGTTATTTCTTTTTCTAAAATATAGTCTTGTTGTTGTTTTCATTTTCTCTTCACATCTTCACTTCCCCATGACCAAAGGAGATAGCACTCAACCTCTTTTTAGAGACAAGAGGCTATGCTCAAATGCACCGGGAGCATGAGAAGATGAGATGATATTTTATTTTATGATTAAATCATGCTCTTTCAAGTATTCGTGTTGTTCTTGTTCTTTCTCTTTATCAATATCTTCTTGCTCTTTCTTCTCTTCAATATATATTCTTGTTGTTGTTATTCTTTTCCTTAATGAATATATTTTTGTTGTTATTGTTATTTCATTTCTTCAATAGAGTCTTATTCTTGTTATTTCATTTCTTCGTTATTGTTTCTCTTTCCACATTTTCTCCTCATCTTCATCTCCCCACGGCTAAAGAAGGTAGCTCTCAATCTCTTTTTAGAGACAAGAGGCTATAATCAAAGTGCACCGGGAGCATGAAAAGATGAGATGATCTTTCATTTTAATAAAGTTCTTTCTTTTCATGAATACATTCTTATTGTTCTTTTGTTTCCTCTTATTTTCCTCTCTTCCTCATTTCTCCATGGCCAAAAGAGATAGCTCTCAATCTCTATTTTAGACTCAAGAGGCTATACTCAAGTGCACCGGGAACATGAGAAGATGAGGTGGTATATCAATTCATAGTTACATCATGTCTTCCCTCCTAATTGAACTTTGCTTTTTTTCATCATCCTCTTTCTTTCTTTCCTTCCTTGAAAGTTATCTATATATTATGCATGCATAGTTGCTTGGTTCTTTACTTACATGTGAATGCATGTCGGGAATGAGAGTGTGGTTTGGGGACTCTTTATTTTCATATTAATCTTTGAGGTTGGGACTTGTCCAACCCGGGATAAACCCTCACGAAAATGTACATGTTAATATGCATTTCCATATCATTTTGCGCTAATTTCCTTCTTAATCATCACATTAGGAACCCTAACGAGTGCCTCGTTATGTTGCTTGTTTTCTTTCATACCCAACGGTGGAAGAAATATATCCCTTACAACAAACCAAATAATAACATTCTATGCTTATATAAATCATATTTTCTAAAACATTTTCAAAAAGAACCTTCTAACATGGCCTTAGGGACTTAGCTTAAACTCTTGCATGAGTCCAAGCTCCCCTCCGGCCCACATCAAACTTGAAGTTGGTAATTTTAAGTTGTTCTTTGATTTTTCTAATCTTGTGAAGGTATGGATGTATACCCATGTTATATACATTTATGCCAACATGATGACCCCCATCTTTCTCTCTCTATGCTTTCACTTTCTATTTTATAAATTTTCATATGTGCATGAATACGTATGTACATGTGCTCCATCTCCTCTCTTTCAAATATTTATTCCTCTTTTCAAGACCAATATCTTCTCTTATAACATTTCTCATACCCATATATGCGTATGATATTTTTCTTTTCCTCTAAAATCTCTCTTTTTCTTCGAATCAATACATCTTTTTTTCTTAAGTTTTCATATATGTATATATGTGATGGTATGTACACATGTATGCATGTCTTTCTCTATATCTCTCTCTTTCCTTTCATAAGAGTGTTTTATCTCTTGTATTCTTTTTAACATTCTCATCTCATGAACTTTCTATTTACCAACTTCAATAAGACCACAAACCAAGTAATGACCCAATATTGGAATCGTGCTTGATGGTCTACAATCTCTATCCATTTTCAAAAACTTTTCCTTTTTATATACAATAATTATAATAACGAAATCATAGATGTATGTTGTGGTAGGAATGACATTAGATGAATGTTGTGGTAGAAATGTTTTACATTTTTTTCAATCATATAGGGTAAATGCATCCATGCATTCTCACCCACTTTATTTCATTTATGATCACAAGCACCTCTCCAAAGGAACTTAAGCAAGAAGGGATGGAGCTCTAGCTAGGTGGTAACCGAATTAGAGCAAAATCTCAAACCTACTTAAAGTCTTAAGAGAATACTAAAGTGATTTCAAAATGTTTTCACAAGTTTTTCAAATGATATTTACTAGTTTCACTTTTTCCTCAAAACATTTCACATTTTCAAGCAATTCTTCAAGAACCCTTTCAAAAGTTTGAAACTCCAAACTTTCAATATTTTCTACACCGCATATAGAATCAAAAAGATGTTTAAGTTAAAACGAAATGCATCAATGATAAACATAGTCCTTGGGTTGATTACCCCCGGTAAAGGCGTCGGGAACGGTCGATCCTCGTACCGACGGGCGAGTCCCTTTCTTTCCTCTTTCAAAACAAAAACCTTATTTTTCTGGAGCACTCCAAAACCAATGAAAATTTTGGGATGCAAACAGAGGGTCACCCTAGGAACCTCATAGAATTAGACTTCGTTAAATCTCTGCTCAGTTGCTGTTGCTGCTGCTTCTACAATTGGCATACTCATCCTGGAGATTCCATTGGAGGAAACGAAGAACTGATCAAAGGCGACGTTCTGCTGCTGCAATTCCAACAATGAGATGGTCCAAAATCAGATTTAGTGACAAATCCATCAATGCAAACCACTAAGATCGCAGGACATATTTCTTTGCAGCCGGCATGATATGATCACTTAAAATCAGTGGTGGAGCTACAAAATTTTTTGGCTATGGGCCACTGTTATATAAATTCTCATTTCAGAAAAGGCACAACATATATAAATAAGTAAATAGTTGTAAGATATCTATATAAAAATATGTAAAAATCAATAAAAATTTTGTTACTAGCGTGACCAACTGCCCACACCAGCCTATAGCTCCGCTACTACTTAAAATCCACACTACTTAATGGGGATTGCTTTTAGCCTCTAGGCGGTAAATCCCTCTGAACCCGCAACTTCCATGTTTAGCAATTAGCCACACCAGTGTCCATATTTTTTGATTTATGAATTGGCAATGATCTCATACTAGTAAATGCACTAAAAAAACGGAACGTTCGCTGTTCACTCTGTTCTCGTTTAATTAGAGGCTGATTATTAGAATAGTGTGTTTTTGCAACACATATTCCAATAAGATGAAATAAAACCTTTATTTTTGGTTTCATGTAATATAGTTTTATTGTGGATATTGTTTCTAGATCTAACAATCAAACTCTTAACATAATTACATTATGTTTATGAAACTATAACACGGTATTCTTGAAACAACACATATTAATATAAGAGCATGTGTTTTAAGAAGACAATGTTTTTCTTACTAGATACCCTCTTGATGGATTAACTGTCCTCACTCATAGCTCGCACTTGATTTTATATATATATATATAGCAGAGAGAGAGAGAGAGAGAAATTACATCATAGGTAGTGTTTGGATGACACTATGAAAAAATGATTTTTGTTAAAACCTGGTTTTGTGAAAAAAATATAAAAAATAATCAGTTTTGGAATCATTGTTCTTATATTTGGATGGGCATGACAAAAACTGGTTTTGAGAGTATAGGGTTTTCACTCGTTAATATATGAAAACACTGTTTTCATAAAACCTGAAAACACCATTTTCAGTCCACCCAAAGCACGCCATTTTGCAAAATGGTGTTTTGCCTCAGAACATTGTTTTCAGCGTGCACAAACATGTTTGTAATTTTATTTCATCCTATTAATATGAGCTTTGACCTTACTTGTAGTTTTTCTTATTAATTTCTGACTATATATCTAAATCCAATGAAGAGAGATATAAACACACAATCTAACTTAGTTCAACAATTGATTTCTCAGAATCTAGAGAGAGTGAGTGAATAACAACTATTGACAATCATAACAACTATTTTCATCTTACTTCTCATTCACTGAGTTACGTGAAATGAAAAAAGTTTCTATTGTTATTACTGTTTAGTAGTTGTTAATCTCTCTCTCTCTCTCTCTCATTGTGTTAGATGTAGATATACACAAGTCAAAAAAGAAAGTCAACTAAGAAAATGCATCCAAACCACCCAACCTTTTAAAGTTATGTTAAATCTCATTCAATGATATTGACCAGATGGTTGAAGCCAGTCTACACTAGGTCATCATGCCTTAACTCACGAATAAAGCCATTGACTTATTTGATTCAGACCACTACTGGGTGAGGTCAGTAGGAAAGCTCGTTTGCAATCAAAACTTGTCTTGACTCGGTCATGACTTGGCACAAGTCGGCTTGAGTTGGTTTGACTCGGTTGAAACTCGATTTGACTTGGCAATCTGGCAATTAATTTTGCACTGTACAATCAACAAGGGTTGACTACTTGCTACTTAATTATTACTTAATTTTGGATATGACTGACTAACTTATATTGGGACATAAAATTTTAAAATTGCAATTCATTTATTAAATTTGCATAATTGAAAATGAAAAGTTAAAAATGATTAGCTTAACTTTATCTATAGTTATAACTTTTAGATCATTTGGTTGTTTCTCTTTTGCAATTCCAATTTTACAAAATATATGCATATATTCTTACTTTGTCAACTATTGCATATTGTAGATGTCGAATATATTGATTTGAATGTTTGTTTCTAGTTGAATCGTTCATTGATACATTGATATTTGCTATTCAGTTATGTTGAAAGATGCAACTATAAAGTAGAAACAACTATTTAATGGTTATGTTACTTATCATTCAATGGTATTGATCAAACGATTGATGCCAGTTGACACCTAAGCCATTCGTTTAAATATATTAGTAAATTGAATCATAATTTATCTCCCTTTTTCTTTGTTAGATTAAATGTGATTTAATCAGGGGCAGACAACATTACCTAGACAAACACAATAATCCGATGGGAACACTGTTGGAGTGCGGAACCTGTTCCATAATGGATAGCCTTCTCTAATTTCTGCATGAACACACAAAGATTTTTTTGCTTTGCTGGTTTTGCCTTAATCTCATGTTTATGAAGACGTTGTTTTGGCTTGTACTTTCTAATTTTTCATAACAATAAAAGCTACTCTGTGTATGGCCATGAACCTAGAAGAACGTTGTCTCTAAACCACATAAAATCTTTGTGAATTTTTTCTCTTTTACTTTTTTTTTATAATTATTTTGATTCGCTTAATGTATTAAGAGAGTATGAGAGAGCCGAGTTCCTAAACCTAACAACTGGTATCAAAGCCTTGTTTGTGCTCGAGAGGAACAATAGGAGCAATGGCGATGGAAGAAAGAAATGTGAAGATCATGGCAAAGAATTTGGATTCTAAAGGATGCAGATCGAAGACTATTTGTATTAGAAGGGAATACAACAACCACTCAGTAAGCTTCGTTACCAACGGAAGCTAATTAGGGCACACTCCCTATGGGATACTAAGTGGCGTGGGTCGGCTCTTAATTGAAATATTGACATGCTTGTGAAAGAGTTGAAAGAGGAAGGAAGGGAGGGAGAGCGAATGTGAAATATTCGTGCTCACGCGAAAGAAGAAAAAGAGGAAGGGAGAGAGAGCGAATGGGAGACGAAGGTTCTTTTCCCTGCGATGTCTGCCCTAAAGTTTGCTGCAAGTGCTAGGAGCTGCAGTTTTACATGGGGACTGAGATCTTCGGAGGTTTAAGCCACTTCTATCTTTCTTAGTTTTCAAATATGTACAACTCTCTGATTGTATCCTGTGGAGTTTCTTTTGCATCTGACATAGATTGTTTCATCAAGATGTCTGTATTATCCGATCATGTTCTTCACTTTTCAAAGGGTTTAAGTACCATTAATTGTCGAGATTCGAAAGACCGGTGTATTTCATGTTTAAAATACAAAAAGCAACAGGTTGTAGAGAATATATTATAGAAAGTATAATTACATAGCTTATGCTCGTATTTTTCTCTTCAGTTTCTTCCTCATTCATCCTTGCTCTTGACATGCAGAGGCATGTAGTCGACTTTTACATCTCTGAGTTCCATGTGATGCTATAATGCGTCTGAAAGAAGGATATGTCACAAAATGTTTTGTATATCTTGATTAATTCTAATGTTTTTTAATCATTCAAGTGATATTATGATCAATTAAAAATGTGCAATCTTTTGTTCACTATTAATTTGTTATCCTTATTGCACTAACATGAATGAGCTTGCTCAGGTGATGCGGACAATTCCTTGGTGCATTATCCTTAACTGTTCCCTCTCTCTCTCTCTCTCTCTCTCTCTATAGGCAGCCAATTCCTTGGTTCATCATCTCTCTCTTTCTATCACCCCATTCGTTGTTCTTCATCTCACCTTACCTTTCTTCTTTTGAACAGGGGTTGTCATTCAAATTTTCTATAGGATTATTTTTTCTCATCTATTGTCCAGCTTTGGGAAGGATCTTCAATGTCAGTCTGCTCTTCCGAATCTCAGATATGTGAACCTCTCTTTTTCTTTTTCTTTTTTGGTTTTTATTTTTTAGTAGTTTGATTGCATGTTCTGTAAATTATTCATTTATCTCATCACATTAGATGCATGGTTGTGGAGCATTCTGTTTTTTTCATTACTTTCTTGTTCACACTCATATTTATTTCCTACTAAGAAGTTGTCAGTCTCCACCTTTTGAAGACAAACCATCTGAACCGTTTTTTCTCATTCAAATGTTCACCTATCCCCTTGAAAAGCAGCCATGTTAACAGTGACCCATAGAGGGAAAGATACACCCACATTTAACAAAAAAAAAATCAGCAATAGCTGATTTTATAATTGATTTTCTTAAGTGATGTTTCTGTGGCTCCATGGTTTATATGGCTTTATGCTTATTCCCTTTTTGGCTACCAATAACTCAATGTCAAACTCAGGTTTAGAAGTCATGGAGATGTAACCGCACTCTAGAAGTGAGCGAATTGGATGATACTTGGCCAGAGAAGCACCTCAGTGAAAGGCTCTGGGTAAGCTTGCGGCAACAATTAAAGACTTGTGTACGACCTGTGCTGTATATGTACTTTCTAACTTCAGGCTGAAATTAGTTTTTGTCCTTGTTTAGATGAGTGCGAAGTGAGAGCACATTCAAATGGATCGATGCACTAGACAAACTGATGAATATACTGACTGCAACATGTGAACAGAAAGCTCAGCTCCAATCAACAATAGCAGTAGACAAGCCAACAAATAAGTCGACTACAACTTGTGAACAGAAATCCCAGAAGCAGAGCCAGGCTGCATCTCAGTGTTTTGTTGATCAAAATTTTGGAACCAACAGGTTGGACATCCGAGTTTGGCTTCGGCAACTAGTGTGCTTGTTAATTGAGAAGAGAACAAAATACACTTTCTTAGTCTTGTAAATTGTGCTTGTTAATGGAGCAGAATAACACTGTCGATGTACTCATATTCCCAATCTTAGCCTTTCCACATTTTTTCCAGTTACCACTTTTTTAGCCTTGTAAATTGTATTTGACGTTTTTTAAATATGATGACTTAGGCTAACCTCTACCAAATTGCATCACATACATTAATATTGGTTTCAATAATCAGTGTTTTTGGTTTGTTTTGTTTGAACCAATTAGATTACCTATTTGAAATTATCATAGTTTCAGATGCAAAAAATCAGGTTTACCGGTTATATAAGCAGCATTTCCTTTAATATATATATATATATATATGGCGGTGAAGAAATCACTGCTAAAAGAATTTTCTTTTGCAACTGCTTCCATCCTTGCCAATAACCAAAGAAACTATTGCCAATGATATTATCGGGAACAACCCTTATCCTAACGTAAGGGTAAGGGTGTTGGATAGTGGCCCTGATCCCTACCATTCCTCTCGTAACTGCAAGAGGATCCCCTGCAGCTACGAAATTAAAACAGGAAATTGATTACAAAATCAATATTGCCATTTACAATCTTACCATAATTTCTCCCTGCCATACTATTGCTGGGATTTGGAAAAACCTGAGAGCCGGACTATAAAGCCCAATGTATGTTCATCTAATTGGTTGATCATCGATTAGCCAAGCTGCGCCTCTCAGAAGCAAACCCATGAATCCCTTTCTCTTCTGCTTATTCCTTTCCCCTCTATTGTTTATAGGTACTACTTCTTCACGTTTGAGACGCTGCTGGTTGTGGACCTAATGGACAGATGAGAGCCTAATGCAGACGCCGTTCCGCTGCGAAGATCCCATCAATGGTATCAGAGCCACGGTTCTTCTAATCCAAGTAAGTCTGTTCAGGCTTCAGTGGTGCCTGCGATGCTTATAATGATCACTACCTGCGCATGAATGAAAATAGTCAGTTTATCATGCTATTTTAAGATCATGCCTACTGAGTATGAAGCATATTAGACAATATTGAAGCTTGCTAGACAAACCAGTTCATCTTTTGTTTTCAGACTAGATATTTCATGTTGTGCTCTGTCTTCTGTATCTGAGTTTGAGAGAGACACAGAACAGAGTCGAACCGAGTTGACCTTCAGTCGAAGTTTCTAGTTGAACATGATCAGTGTGAACCTCGACAAGCGGAAGAAATACCCCTGTCAAGGATTCTTTTGAAGGGTTTCGAAAGAAAAATCAAACTAAATAACTGAATCCTAATCAAGGGCCTCGCTTCAAAGCACGCACAGTTTGAGAGAGGGGGAATACCTCTACCGGTTGTCCTCTGTCATTGTTGACAGAGTGAAGGTTGTAGGCCTTTTGCTGGTGAGCGGTGTGCAAGTGGCAGGTTGACCGTGTTCGCCGCTGCTCTCGGCATCCTTTTTTCTTTGTATAGGCATTGGAGATCGCCAATCAAAACTCCAGATAGTTTGCTGGTGTTGCTGTTCTTTTTTCGGCGAAGACCCCAGACCCTATTCTAAGGTTTTGAGAGCCTCTTCTGCACATCCGTTTTTTTTTTTCTCTTACCGTGTCCTGGATAGAGGGTTTTGCATGCGTTGGCACTCGCTTGCAGAAGCCTTTGTTGTCCTCCTCACTGCGAACCAAACATCAAAACGGAGTACGAGAACGCCTCTAAGGCTCTCTGTTTTTCCCCGGCAGCAGTGTCGACCGTCTCTCTTGTACTGGAGACCATCTTACTCACGGTGGCTGTGGAGAAAGGCCAAGTATAGGCGGCGGCGGAGGCACGGCGGACGAACCCTAGAAGAGGGTTTTGCGAGAAGGGAGAGAGGAGAGAGAAAGTCGGGCGGAAAAATGATCTCGGGTCGGATTGTTTTTATACTAAAAATTATAGACATAGTGCACCATTTTTGCATTATCTTCAACAACACTGTCGCATTTTGTTTTAAATTAATACCGCAGCGTTTTTGCAAAAACTTTTTCAGAAAGAGGCTTGCGAAAATTAATTTAAATAAAAACTTGAAAATTTATACGAAATTGCTTAGAGACACCTCAGACTTATTATAAATTCCTAAAAGAGGGTTCTATAAAATTGTTTTGCAATTTCAGCAGAAAACTTTGATTTTATATACAATCACGTATAGATACCCCTCGTACTTTTTGAAATTTCTATAAGAGGGTCAGGAGTAAACTTAAAAGAAATGAGGAAATTCAATCTCTAATATTTAAAATTGAAATCTCCTTGCTTCTAGGTGATGTTTTAAAATATTATTGGAGATTTCATGACATGATATTCATTGTGTTCCTTTCTGTTTATTGTACTTTGCTTTAATTGTCATCAAATGAATTTAGAAATGACTTCAAGAGTAGGAGCCTTAGAGTTGGTCAAGACCGAAAAACTCAATAGAACCAACTTTCATGTATGGAAGCATAGAATTATGTTGGCCTTGACATTAGGAAGACTTATTTATGTAATCAACAAACTCTTTCCTACTTTATGAGACAAATCTACAAATAAGGAAAAGAGAGCATATGAAGCTTTTGAGAATGATGACCTGATGGCCAAAACCATCATGTTAACATTTATGGAAGATGACCTGATCAGGGTGTTTGAAGACTGTCCAACAGCTAAAGATATGTTTGATACCATCTCATCCAAATACAATACAACTATTACGATGCATGTTTAATTATTGTTAGAACAGTTCAACTCGTATAAAATGAAGGTGTCAGATAGAGTCTATGTTAACAAGATGTTGGTCATGGCTAAAGACCTAAACATAGTGAGAAATATAATATCTAATAACATGCAAATATGCACCATCCTAAGATATGGCTGTCACAACATCAAGTCTCCAGTTTGACACTTTGACTCTAGAGAAACTCCTCATACAATTAGCTATTCAATAAAAATGTCTGACTAAGAGAAACAATGCAGAACTAATACTGTCTAGGAAAAACCAGCTAATAGTCATGTTCCTATAAAATCAAAAGAATTTAAAAAGAAAAATCATGGCAAGTTCAAAAGCAATTTTGCAGGAACTCCGAGAACTTAAGATACTATAGTGAAATGCTACAAATGTAAAAAGCTTGAATTCATCAAGAAGAATTGCAGGACAAAATTTCTGAACAAGAAAAACCTTAAGAGTCAAAGCAACAAGAACAGAAGGAGAAATCAAGAGGATTTCGACAAAGAAGTCATTTGTATTGTGTCAGAAAGAAAAATCAAGAGGACTTTGACAAAGAAGTCATTTGTATTGTGTCAGAAAGAAAAATCAAGAGGACTTTGACAAAGAAGCTATTTGTGTTGGAGATTTGATTAAGAGGTCTACACGTCACATTGCAAAAACAAAAGGAGGTTTGATTCGTATGGAAGACATGAGTCTATGAATGCAAAAAGTTCATATGGGTAAAATTCATATTGTGATGTCATGGGAATCTAGTAATATTGACTAAATATTGGGAGTACCAGTGTCATTTTTACTGAAGTCTTGTATATCCCCTCTATGAAAAGGAATATAGTATTTGTTCTTGCTTTGAGTGGAAAAGGTTTTGAAGTTTGTTTTATTTCGAGGAAAGTGATAGTGAAAAAACATAGGAGGACCATGTTCGATGAGAAATATATAAAAAAACATGGTATATTCAAATTCAATGAAATGAATAAAGCTTCCAATTCTTCTTATATTGACTGGGCAATGAGTGTGCATACAAACTTATCGCATGAAAGATTAGACCATGTGAACATCAACAAGATGAAGATTCTAGCACAGTAAGGTATAATACCCGACATAAATGTAAATGATTTCACAAAATGCGAGGTGTGTCTATACAAAAAGATGGCAAGAAAACCCTTTCTGTTTGAAGTAATTGAGCCACTAAACTATTGAAAATAATCCATATCGATATTTGTTGACCTTTTAGAGTCCAAACACATAATGGCAAGTTATACTTCATAACATTTATTGACAACTTCTTAAGATTTGGTTATATTTATCTTATTAAAATATAAGTCAAAAACACTTGAAAAATTCAACAAATATAAATCTAAAGCCGAGAGATAACTTCAAAAAAATATCAAGGTTGTGAGGTCTGATAGAGGAGGTAAATATACATCAAATGAATTCCTCAAACATTGCAAAGACCTTGAAATTAATAGGCAAAGAACAATGTCCAGGAAAACGCAGCAAAATAGTGTCACTAGGAGGTGTAACATGGTGAGATCTATGTTGGTAGGTCCACAATTACCCAAAGTTTTTTGGGGTGAAGCTGTGTTAACAACTATATATACAATAAATTGAGTGCCTTCAAAAACAGTCTCAACCACTCCTTATGATAGATGGACTGGTGTAAAACCAGACTTGAGACATCTGAGGAGATGGGGTTTTGTACCACATATGAGAGTTTTTTATCCAAAAATGGATAAAATAAATAACAGATCAGTAAGATGTGTGTTTATTGGATATCTAAAAGGATCCAAATGTTACATATTATATCACTCTATTATGGGGCTGATAGAAAGTAGAGATGTAGAGTTTCTAAAGAACTCAATAATAAAGATAATAATCCAGTGGGAAATCATAATGATTTTCATTAGAGGATCTGATTTATTCATATGACCAGTCTAGTAAAGAACCGACTGGGGAACAATTTGGTAATAAACCAACTAAACATGAATTGTCTGATGAACAGTTTGGTAACGAACCGACTGAGGAACAGTAAGCAATGAACCAACTGATCCAGGCACCTCATTATCTCAGACTTTGTTAGGTTATAAAAGACCTAGAGTTCTTCCATCATATTTGAGTGATTATTATACATATCTTACAGATGAGCTATGCTATTTAGTAGATATTGAGGAAATGTCCAACAGTCTAAGATATAACGAAGCGATAAACTCACATGAATCGTTAGATTGGGTAAATGCAATGGATGAAGAAATTGAATCCATAAAAAATAATAAAGTTTGGGAACTAGTAGATCTTCCTAAGGATAGAAGACCCATTGGGTGCAAATGGGTGTTAAAAAAAATATAAAGCTGACGGAACAATCGAGAAATTTAAAGCAAGACTGGTGGCAAAAGTTTTTTCCCAAAAGGAAGTTATTGATTACTTAGAAACTTATTTGTTGGTAGCAAAGTTTGCAACAATAAAAATAATTTTGGCTATCACAGCCTTCTATGACGTTGATGTTTGTTAGATAGATGTAAAAATAGTTAAAAGAAATCATATATATGACTCAACCATAGGAATATGTTGTAAAAACAAATAAAGACAAAGTGTACAAGCTGCATAAATCATTGTACGGTTTGAAGCAGTAACCTAAACAGTGGTTTTTGTCTTTCACAAGGCAATTACAAAGCTTTAATACAGAGCAAACCAGGCTAGCCCAATGTGTATATGTCTAGAAAAGTGGGAGTTTCTTTTGTATTCTATCATTATATGTCGATGACATTCTGTTGATCGAAAACGATAACTATATGATATCCAAAACAAAGACTTGGTTGAATGAGAACTTCAAAATGAAGAACATGGGTGAAGCATCCTATATATTAGGAATAAAGATCACTCGAGATAGAACTCGAGAATTCTGAGTTTGAGCGAACAATGATATATTGATTATATCTTGAAAAGGTTCTGAATGCAAAATTGCAAACCAATTGTAAGTCCTATAGCTAAAAGTGCAAATCTAAGCAGGATCAATGGTCTTAGAGAAGAACAACAGAAATTAAATGTTCGTTATGCATATGTTGTTGCAGTTTAATATATCTAATGCTTTGTACAAGACCAGACATAAGTTTTCCTGTCGGCCTTGTGAGTCGTTACCAAAGTAATCCTGGTTGGCCTCACTGGAAAGCAGTTAAAAGATTTTTTTGGTATATTAAAGGAACTAAAGGACTGAAATTATCATATCAAGCAAATGAGCTAACTTTAGTTGGTTATACCGATGCTGATTTTGCTGGTTGTAAAGACGATAATAAGTTCACATCTGGATATGTATTTCTCTTTGAAGGTTGAGCGATAGCCTGGTCCTATAAAAAATAGGGATGTGTTGTTCTGCACACACAAGAAGCAGAATATGTAGCATGCAATGTTGCAACTACATTTGTTGTATAGATAGATCAGTTTTTGAAAGACTTGAAATTAAATCTTGATCATGAACCAGTTCAACTATATTGTGATAATCAGACAATAATATTTAATTCAAAGAGTAAACATATAATGGTAAAATATCATTATGTCCATGAAATGATTGAGAAAAATGAAATTTCAGTTGAATACATGTCTACCAATGACATGGTAGCAGATCCCCCAACTAAGGGAATATTTGAATACTTGTTTACCAAGCATGTGACCCATATGGGGCTAAGATATATATAAAAGTTTGTGATAGAAAACCATTCAATGAAAAACCTCACTACAAACTTTGAACTAAATTCAAGTTACGATAGACAAACCAATTATAGAAAACCACATAACAAAAGATCATGAAAACCCACATAGTGGAAGCAAACTGGTGGTCTCATGATCAAGTGGGAGATGTTGGATAGTGGCCCTGAGCCTTATCATTCCTCTTGTACTGCAAGAGAATCCTCTATAGTTACGAAATTAAAACATGAAATTGATTACAAAATCAATATTAGCATTTACAATCTTACCATAATTTCTCCCTGCCATAACTATTGTTGGGATTTGGAAAATTCTGAGAGGCGGACTATAAAGCTCAATGTATGTTCATCAAATTGGTTGATCATCAATTAGCCAAGCTGTGCCTCCCAGAAGCAAACCCGTGAATCCCCATTTCTCTTTTGCTTCTTTGTTTCCCTTCCATTGTTTACAAGTACTGCTTCTTCACGTTTGAGACGCTGCTGGTGGGTAGACCTACTGCACAACTGAGAGCCTAACACAAACGTTGTTCTGCTGCAAAAATCCCATCAAAGGGCAGCCTTAGTTATCTGCTAGGGCAAGAGTCATTGCCAATAATCTCATTGGCAACAACATTAAGGCTATTGGCTATGATAAGAGACATTGCCAATAGCATGTATTGCAGTTGTGACTCATCGAAGTGAAGCTGGCGACAATGTTGTAGGATGATTGGCAGTTGCTAGATAGACAAGCGCTTGGAGTTATTCACTTAACACTGGCCAAAAACTGTCGCTTTCAATATCGTCAATGTGAAGACCACCGCGGCCTGATGAAGGCGCAATATGTATGAAAAACCCTCTACTTTTAATAAGGTTTATCTTATGCATCGTTTATTTAATTTGAAGATGATTGAAGGTGCTTCAGTTGATAATTATGTAAATGAGTTTTATGTGATTATGTCTCAATTGAGTTCTATGAACAACAAATTTGATGATGAAGTTCAAGCCTTGATTCTTTTGTCATTGCTGCCTGAAAGTTGGGATGCGACTATGACTGTAGTGGTTAGTTCTCATGGATCTAACATGTTAAAATTTATCGATATTCGCAAAAAATATTCATAGAAGAGAAGCATGAGAGACTTTTTCTGTTGCCCTGAATATTCAAGGTAGGGGAATGACGAACCGACACAATCAAGAAAAAGCTTAGAAA
The DNA here is from genome assembly GCF_008831285.2 of Nymphaea colorata. Lineage (NCBI taxonomy): Eukaryota > Viridiplantae > Streptophyta > Magnoliopsida > Nymphaeales > Nymphaeaceae > Nymphaea > Nymphaea colorata. Next base: position 11,080,078 of record NC_045140.1, read on the forward strand.
AATGATGCCCTAGCCTTGAATCTGCATAGCTCTATTGAATCTTGGATTTTAGATTTTGGTGCATCTTTTCATTCTACTTCGTGTAAGGAAAGTATGCAAAATTACGTTGCAAGCAATTTTAGAAATGTCTATCTTGCAGATAATGAACCACTAGATATTGTGGGAAAGGGTGACGTCCATATACGAATACAAAATGAGCATCTGGTAAAACTGAAAGATGTTAGACATGTTTTGAGTCTAAGGACAAATCTAATCTCTATTGTAATTAGTGTATGCCAAATGTGAGCCCTACTACTAATATGCAAATTTACTTTCATGTCCAAACATTGGATATGCATGTGAGTGTGAGATAACAAATATGTATGAAATAACAAATAAGTATGAAATAATGTTTATGAGGTAACAAAAAATTTATGAGATAATGAGATAACAAACAAACGGATGTTATGAGATAACGTTAAATATGAGATAATGTTTATGAGAAAACAAAATATTTATACAATAATGAGATAAAGAACGGATGTATAAGATAATGAGATAACATTTATGAGATAATAAAATAACGAACAGATGTATGAGATAATGCTAAACATAAGTATAAGATAATGAAATAGCGCTATGAGTGAGACAAAAAAACGAAGACACTTTTTTATTGCTTAAAGGGGTATATTGGTAATTACAATGCATATACGAACTGAAAAATTTTCTTTTATGGAATCCTCAAGTCTTTTTTTGTAGTTTCCTTTTTTTTGTCCCTATAAAAGGTTTCTTTTTATATTAATCATGGGTATTTTCTGTCATTATTAAAATGGCGCATAAAATTTCATACATGGAGACGACGTGTATACCAACTTCAACTTAGTCGAGGCAGTGTGTCTTCAATTTGGTGTCATTCTTCATTCGATTGACCTCAATAAACTGTGCCCATGGAATTAATCTACTGACCGAGTTCGTAGTGGGCCCTCATGCCTAACAAACTATGCTATGCCCCTTGGGCATGCACCTTTTTTACGTTTAAAGCCAGGTTCCTAGATTTTTTTTTTGTTCCAAATTATCTTCCTGATTTCACGTCACTCCAAGAATCATTCAATCAATTTTGTTATTAAACAAATCAAAAGAAGATTTGGTGCTAACTGCCAGAGTAACTGCGCCGTATGAGCAGTTAAGTTTCCCAATGACCGTGTATTTAAAAATCATAGATGGATCACCTAAAATCTTAAAAAAACACGTCCCCATAATTTCTCTAAAGGTTATGTTCATTAATAATTCAAAAATGAAGGACGAACAAGCTCGGGCAGCACAAATTAGAAATATTTTGGAAAACTTGTGGTGTCCTCCTTTACAACCAAACCGCGGTTTATTTAGTCACCACAAAGGTCTTTCTCTCTCTTTTATATATATATCCTTTCTGCCATGAAAATCAAACTATAACCTTTATTTTGCCATGCTGCTATATTTTATGTTTATATTTTGCGACAGCTTGTGGTTGAGCAGATATCGGTATCCGTTCATCAACAGCAAGAAGGACATCCACGCCGCAAGCGACATTAAATGTTCTATACTTCTATGTGGATATATGTGGCCGTATCAATTAGCTGACTGGTTGGATCTATGTGATCACCCGCATGATCTTGAATCCATTTAGCTAATATTAAGGGGTTCTTTGATGAGGCCGGAATTGTGGGATTCTAGAACTAAAATTCTGGTTTTTGCCGAAGTAGGAATTATGTTATCAAACAAAGAATTTTGATTCAAGAATTATAGGCTCATCCTTAAACCAAAAATATGGAATTGTAATTCTACCATAAGAGGTGGAGTTATTATTCTGGAATTTTAGATTTTTTTTTTCTTTAGAGTACATGTCATGATAGCTTACTTCATTCATTCTAAAATTAATTTTAATTCTTATTTATTCAGTTTTCATTCTGGAAATAAAATTCCAAACTGTCAAATACAAAGGGAAATTAGAACTGAAATTTTCATTCCAATTACTAGTTTGAAGTGTAATTTTGTTTCTACAATTTCAATTATAGAATCAAAACTCAACCATGAAATGCCTGTAATCAAATTTAGACTGTTTTGCATTTTCATAACTGAGTTTGAGTCCAAATACAATAGCCGACTGTTCTTGATAAAGATTAAACCTGATTACATATACACGTAAGATCTTATGTGAATCTGTAAATTTGATTTTAGTATGATTACATATTATCCATTTACTTCATTTAAGTGGATGTTGACAATGAACATCAGGCCTTCAATTTATTTTTTTAAGATCATAGCAACAAGGTTAATTGCGAAAAAAGAAAAAAAAATCTTCAAACATTACATTTGGACAGTCTAGTTTTTGTCTTTGACACAATAGCCTGGTTTCTACCAATTTTCATATGTATATATAGGTAAGTAATTGGTAAACAACAGACCACCATATGTATATATAAGTAATTGGTGAATACCAGACCACTTAGGTCAGAAATAAAAACCAAACCTCATAAATTTATACTAAATAATATTTTAAACAAAATGTGAACATCTTAGCATGTTTATAAACACTAATTTATTTTAAATTATGTTTTAGCTCAAGTTATTTTTGTAAAACATTCCATTTTTCTACTATCAAAGTTTGGGTGTTATATAGGCCATTTATTTTTTATTTTTAAAAAATATGATTAATGGCAAAAATAACTAACTTAATACATGTTTCTCCTCAAATCCTCTTAAGCTCACATCTATAGGGTTAGATTGCAAAAAAAAAGACAAAAAACACTTCAACATTTAGCTTTAATTGGTTTGGTTTTTATCTCTTACTAAAGTGGTCTGGTAATGACCAATCTCTCTCTCTCTCTCTCTCTCTCTCTCTCTCTCTCTCTCTATATATATATATATATATATATATATATATATATATATATATATATATATATATATATATATATATATAATTTAGGCCTGGGCATCGGGCCCGGGCCCGATAGATAACCCTCCCAAGCCGGGCCCGGGCCCGATAGCCGACTCCCGCCCTCGGCCGGTCAGGCGGCCACGGGCACTCGCTCCCCTCCGTCTCCCTCTCTGCTCCCTCTCCCTTCCCATCTCCCTCTCCCTCCCTCTATGCTCCCTCTCCCTCCCCCTTCCCTTTTCCCTCTGCTCCCTCTCCCTCTACGCCTCCATCCCCCGCTCGCTCCCCTCCCTCTCCCTCTCTGCTCCCTCTCCCTTCCAGTCTCCCTCTCCCTCTTCCTTTCCCTCTCTGCTCCCTCTCCCTTTTCCGTCCCCCGCTCCCTCCCCTCCCTCTCCGGTCCCCCTCTCTGCTCCCCCTTCCCGTCTCCCTATCCCTCTCCCTGTCTGCTCCCTCTCTGGTTCCCCCTCCCTGTCCCCTGCTCCTCTCCCTTCCCGTCTCCCTCTCCGCTCCCCCTCTCCGGCTCTCCCTTCCCGTCTCGTCTCCCTCTTCGCGGCGGGCCTTCCCGTCTCGTCTCCCTCTTCGCGGTGCACCGGTAGATAGAGAGAAAGAGATTGGATCAGACCACCACTCGGGTAAGGGATAAAAACCAGACCTCTTAAATTCATGTTAAAAAGTGTTTAAAACAAAATGAGAACCTTTTAATGCATTTGGAAACACTATTTTAATGTAAAATCATATTTTGGTTTAAGTCATTTTTTGTAAAATAAATTGATCTTTCTACAATCAAAGTTTTGATGTTATAATAGACGTTCATTTTTTATTATTTAGAAAACTTTATTTAAGAAAGAAAACAACTAACTTAATACATGTTTCTGACCAAAACAACCAACTTAATACATGTTTGTGACCAAAAACACTTTTAAGATCATATCTATATGGTTAGATTAGAAAAAGAAATATGTCTGTTCTTTGTTTCCTACTCAAGTGGTCTGGTTGTTAATGATTGATATATATATATATATATATATATATATATATATATATATATATATATATATATATATATATATATATATATATATATATATATATATATATATATATATATCCCCTGGGTTGCATTGCAGATGATTAAACTAATGCATGTGGTTGGCCAACTTTATGGCTTTAATAATGCCAACTATGAGAGTAGGTGGCCAAAAACAGGTCAACTGTGAACTATGGGCTTTGCATCTCTACACAGTTGGTTCTCATTGAACATTATATTAATAGATATCCAACTAATGACAAATCTCTTCATGAAACTCACACCTCGTTTCTCAAAGGTTTCTATTCGAAATTTATGATGTCCTTTCCATTTGATATATAACATTCCATAAGTTTTTTTTCCGTCTAATGGAGCAAGTACATTCTATAAGTTGTTGGGTAAAATCTTTGAATATATACAACTTAATCACAAAATGAAATATAAGTCATAAAATGTCTAAATTTATGAAAATATAAGAGGGGCTTTAAACGGTACTATCAGAATCGGCCTGAATCACCCGTTTCGAATGGAATGGGTGTCAACAGAATTTGCTTCTGTTGCCAATTCAATAGTGCCACTCCACAGCATTGAACTTTTTTTTAAATATATGTTGAAAATTTCTTATTTCTATTATTTTTGTAAATTTTGGTGTTTGTTCTAAAAATATTCTTTAACATTATGGCAGATTTACAACTGACTCAGCTGAATAGGAGTCGGACACTGGTTTTCGAAAAAATGGTTTTTCATTGGGTGCACATATAACTTTATGCATATAGATGAAGACATTATGATTCATGGCATGGGGAGAGCTTAGAACTTTTGGATGAAAATAGCTGATTATCATCTTAAAAATACTAGTTATTCGTTCTTTAAATGTTACCGGGTAAGTTGAAGAAGAAGAAAACTACCTACTGCTTCCCTCTGAAATCAGAATCAGCCATTCAACTCGTCTGGTGTGAATAGGCAACGGTTTCGACGTCCATTGACGTCACTCTTCTCATGTCGAAGACATTGAACCACATTGCCTTTCCCAGTGGGATCTTCTCTCATGCCAAGCTCAGACATGGCTCTATCACCACCAAACGCCCTTCTGTGTCCTTCTCTTCCTCTTCTTCTGGTTGTTCTTCTGCATCATCTTTCCATGTTTCATGCTTTGACTACCAACAGTTTCATCTACGACGATGGCTTTCGTCCAGTCAATCTGACCTTAACAGGTGAATCTGTGATCACTTCGTCCGGCGTTCTGCAATTGACCAATCGTCGCGGGCTATGGAGCGTGGGCCATGCATTCTACCACGATCCCCTGCAATTCAAGGATCCTTCAGATGCTTCAAACACCACTGCATCTTTTAGCACTCAATTCATATTTGCCATCGTCTCTGGAATTGAAACCCTTAGAGGCAGTGGCTTCACGTTTGCTGTCGCCCCTTCAATGCTGCCCAACACAACTGGTGGAGACTATCTAGGCCTTGTGAGAAACTCCAGCAATGGCAACTTCTCAAATCATGTATTTGCTGTGGAATTCGACACGGTTTTGGGGACATGGTTGAGGGACATTAACGACAACCATGTGGGCGTCGACATCAATGGAGTAATATCCGACACCTCCCAAACTGCTGCTTATTGCACAGACGATGGCAAGAATGAAACGATTGATCTGAAGTCGGGGAAGATGATCCAAGCATGGGTAGACTACAATGCAAATGAAAAGTTGCTTAACGTAACCCTAGCTCCGATCCCATTTTCCTCCAAGCCAATCAGGCCTCTCATATCATACTCTGTTGATCTATACCCTGTTCTTCTTGACTTCATGTATGTTGGTTTCACTTCCGGCACCTCGAACTCTGCGAGCGATCACTACATTTTGGCATGGAGCTTCACAATCAATGGAAAATCCCAGGATCTAGACCTCTCTAACCTCCCCAAGATCTCCAAGAAAGAAGTACCAATATGGAAGTCTGCTAGTTTCCTGCCTTATACCACTGCCTTCACAGCACTGTTTTTTATTATGCTTGGTATCATTTCATACCTGGTCTACAGGACGAGAAAGCTTTCTGATACAGTTGAAGTGTGGGAGCAGGATTACCCACATAGGCTGCCTTACAGGGAGATTTTCAATGCAACCAAAGGATTCTCTGAGAAGGAAGTATTGGGCAGAGGAGGTTTTGGTAGTGTTTATACTGGAGTACTACCCAGCAGCAGAATGCAGGTTGCTGTCAAGAGAGTATCACACAATGGCAAACAGGGACTGAGGGAGTTTGTTTCAGAGGTGTCCAGCATGGGGAGGTTGAGACACAGGAACTTGGTTCAGTTGCAGGGTTGGTGCAGAAGGAAGGAAGAGCTTCTGCTTGTGTATGAATTCATGCCAAACGGCAGTCTCGACACTTTTCTGTTTGGCGAAAAGGAAAGGAACCTCAGCTGGGAAGAAAGGTTCAAGATACTTAATGGAATTGCTTCAGGCCTTCTGTATCTGCATGAAGGATGGGAGCAGGTTGTTGTTCACAGAGATGTGAAGGCAAGCAATGTCCTGCTAGATGCTCAATTGAATGGAAAGTTGGGAGATTTTGGGCTAGCTAGGCTGTATGAGCATGGGACTGATCCACAAACGACCCACATAGTGGGCACAGTGGGCTACATGGCGCCGGAGCTGTTGATCACTGGAAAGGCGACGGCAAGCTCAGATGTGTTCAGCTTTGGGGCTTTCCTTCTTGAGGTGGCCTGTGGAAGGAGGCCAGTTGAAATCACAAGGCCAAGTGATGAAGTTCTTCTAATGAGTTGGGTGTTCATGTGCTGGAAAAGGGGGGAATTGCTCAGTGTGATAGATGAGAGGCTGGAAATGAGGTACGTGAAGGCAGAGGCAGAGCTTGTGCTGAAGCTGGGAGTTTTGTGCTCACAGCTGAAACCAGAAGATCGGCCGAACATGCGGCAGGTGGTGCAGCTACTTAATGGAGACGTGCCACTGCATGAAGTTCCTTTAGAGAATCTGATAATTGAAGATGACAATGACCATGACCAGCTAGCTGTAGCATATTCATCTTCAGACATACATATTTCTAGGTTCTGTTCCAGTTCACAGACAGAGAAAAGTACTGATACCTCTCGGAAGTAGTACAGGAAGACAAAGTCAATCTCAAGTCTAGAACGACCAAATCTGCACCTGAACTATGGAAGCAACTTCGCCTGAAGCCTTCTTCTCGTTTCTTTGTGAGGATATGTTTGAGGGAGGACATGTGTAGCATTAAGCTAATAAGCATCATATGTAGTCGTCCAGTCATTTATCTCTTCGCTTGTGCTTCAATTTGTCACTGTGCACTTGGAATTGTAATTGTTTGTCTTTTTGTTCATATCTTTTTCAGGGTCCCAAATGGTTGGACTCGTAAAGAAGAGCAGTCCTTCCATTCAATCAGGCAGACGTTAATGCATTTGGGTAGTGTTGACTTGAACATCATGCATTACAATCTCCACATCATGTCAAAGTTGTCGCACCCAACTAATTCCAACCGTCTCTTCTTCCCTTTCCTTTGTCCACTCCGAAAATAAAGTCTAGCTAGCTAGTTTCACATATATCACTATCCAAGGAAAATAATATAGAATGAAGGACTACCAACCACATATGGATTTGGCAAATGAGGTGAGACATATATGATCCTGCTTGTAAAAATTAATGAACAAGTAATATGAAGCTTTAAAACCACTGTACATCATTGCTAAAATCACCGGAAACCATTGGTACACTAAAAATCGTCGTTAATGCCCTTGTCACGAGTACTCTATGTAACGAGTGCACCTTTATTATCTACTGAAGAAGAGTAAAAGGTAATATTTTCTTTTTGACTTGGAACTCAAACTTTTTCCAATTTCTTTCCAGATATCACATGTTTTCACGATTCCACCTTCCCAGGGTAACAGTTTCTTCCATGGACGATGGAACTCGTACCAACTGCCGTGAAAATGAATGATCATTTGTCTAAACAGTATGATGCCCATGCGACCAACAAATTAACTCTTGGAAAAGTGTGGCATTATCGTAAACAAAGACAAGGGCAGCACCCTATATATCTCGGCAGCACTTTACTGTGTCATTTTGATAGAAAACTACTGTGTAATATATATTTTAGGACGTGAATTTTTCCAGCCATATGGATGCAGTGGCCTCTCAGGTATACAGCTCAATGCATTGTATACGACAGAGCATCTATATAGGCAGAGGATTTTTTTTCATTTACATATTCTATCAAACGTATTTTTCCGTTTTTAGCTAACTACTCTTCCTACATTTCTGACATTTTGTTAAATAAAGTCAAAATAGGTGAAAAGGTTCACGATAATGTGGATGCCCGCAAGTTAGTTGGTTCAAAGTTATATATATATATATATATGGGGAGAGAGAGAGAGAGAGAGAGAGAGAGAGAAAGAGTAAAAACAAAACTAAACCTTAAGGGAGCTTTTGCTTACTTCCTATATGATAAATTTGAGATTTTGGCCACCGGCTGAGCATGTCAAATTATTGTTTTAAACAGTAGTGAAATCTAATGCTTGCTTAAAGGAAGGATCCTCATAAAAGGGATTCTAGATGAGCTCAAATTTGAAATTTGATGTGGGCAGATGGTGGTACTTTGGACTGCAATTAGTAGTCATAAGTTTGCTTTTCATGAGTATCGAGGACCAAGGTCATATACACACGTATGCTCGGTAGAAAATAACCTATCTTTTAATTTAAAAGAGCAACCTAAAATAATTTCAAAGAAGAAGAGAGAGATCAACACATGACAGTAATGCAAGGGGAGTTACGTGGTTCGATCATATATTGATCTACATCCACGGAATGATGGTCTTCTTATTTTGAATTTTTCAACTCTCAGTATTACAAGTTTCCTTCTATGATTTTATACATCCATTGTAGACATTAGAAGATCCAACATCTCTCTCAATGTTTGAAAATTTGTTTCTCTTCATAGTCTTCTCCAATAGGAAATATCTTCTTGTCATCGTGTGCTCTATTTCCTTGATCATTGCTATCCCAATTTTGTCAAGTGTATCACCTTCTACTGTGGAGAGAACCGTTGAGTTGTTTCCTTCATTTTCGTTAACACCCCTCGTCAATTTCATCTTGTCTTCGATAGGATTGAGATTGAACTTGATGACCTTTAATTTTGGCATTATTGCTCCATGCAGCTGCTTTAACAAAGGTTTGGTCAAGATGTCAGCAATTTGATCCTTGGTTGAAATATACTTAATGGCCAATTCTTCTTTTGCAAGCTTGTCTCTAACAAAGAGAATATCAATTTCTACATGCTTGCATCTATAATGATATACTGGATGTGATGCTAGATATGTGGCTCCAATGTTATCACACCAAAGAATAGGTTCTCGTGATGAATTTACTCCAAGTTCTTGCAATAGAAATTGGATCCAAGTAACTTCAGCTGTTGCATTAGCGACGGCTTTATATTTCGCTTCAGTGCTGGAGCGAGATACCACATTTTGCTTCATTGAACTCCAAGAGACAAGGTTTTCTCCAAGGAAGATTGCATAGCCGCTAGTGGATTTTCTGTCATCCGAGCATCCAGCCCAATCTGCATCACTGTATGCTGAAATATCCATTTCCGTACATGGTTTTAGACATAATCCATAATCAAAAGTTTGCTTTAGATACCTTAATATTCGCTTCACGGCTGCCCAACGAATGTTTGTTGGATTATGCATATATTGACAAAATTTGTTCACTGCAAAAGATATGTCTAGTCTCGTCATTGTAGCATACTGTAGAGCTCCAACTATGCTTCTATATAAGCTTGGATCATGGAAGGAAAACCCTGAATGTGCTGTCAAAGTTGGTGATGTAGCCATGGGTGTAGAAATTGGTTTGGCCCCTACCATATTTGTTTTCTTGAGTAACTCCAAAATATATTTTTGTTGAGACAAAATCAAGCCTTAAAGGTGTATCTTTTACTTCAATCCCCAAGAAAAAGTCTAGATCTCCTAGATCTTTGATTACGAATTCTAATTTGAAAGCTACAATCAGTTTTTGAATGTGCAAATTTGAACTACCTGTCAATATGATGTCATCCACATAAATGAGGATGTACATGACCACGTTTGGATCCTTGTAGATGAAAAGCGAGGTATCTGTTTTGGCTCCTAGAAAACCCATCTTGTGAAGAAAAGTAATTAGACATGAAAACCAAGCTCTTGGGGCTTGTTTCAAGCCATAGAGCGCTTTATGTAACTTGCAAGTATGATTAGGATATTTTTTATCCTCAAATCCGGGCGGTTGAGACATGTAAACTTTTTCTTCTAGCTTTCCATGGAGAAAAACATTTTGGACATCCAATTGATTGATTTTCTACCTGCGACTCAAAGCAATAGTGAGTATCATTCTAATGGTTGTGGGTTAGACTACTGGGCTGAAGGTTTCAGTGTAGTCATTCCCTTCTTTTTGCTATATCCCTTGGCTACAAGTCTGGCTTCCCATCAGCCCTTCTTTTGATTTTGAAAACTCATTTGCATCCTATAATATGTTTGGCATTAGAGGTAGGTACAAGACTCCAAGTTTGATTTTTGAGAAGAGCAAGATGTTCATTTTCCATAACTTCTTTCCAATGTCTACTGGCAAGAGCTTCTTAAAGAGTATTGGGTTCAGACTCAGTAGTCAAATTTGATGTTGTAGATAGGACTAAAGGATATTTGGTTGCTAAATGGGTTTCATATTATGTATATTTAGTGTTGGGCTTTAATAACAACTTGAGATCGTGTTGTCATACTATGGGTTCTAGTAGGTTCAATGATGAGCTCGACATTTTCCGATTGGACGTGGTCTTGGTGTTTCTCATTTGAACTAGATTGTATCAAATCGACTTTATCATCAAGTTTGGAAAGACTTTGACTTTCTTCTAGGTTGGACGTATCATGGTGCTCCTCAATATCACTACTATGTTCATTGGTGTCTCTCGAGTGGTTATTGTTTGAAAAAAAACATGGGGACATATTGAGGTGGTTGTTGGTCATAGGAAATATGCTGCTCATTAAGCTTTTCTTTCTTGAATGGAAAAGAAGTTTCATTGAAGACGAAATGTAAAAATCTTTTTATTTTTTAAATTCAGGCAGTGGTAACCCTTGTGTTGAGGGGCATATCCAAGAAATACTCATCTTTCATATCTAAAATCAAGTTTGTGATTCACATAAGGTCTCAAACAGGGGTAACATTCACAACCGAAGACCTTAAGAAAATTGTAATATGGGATTTTTTGAAATAACTTTTCCAATGGTGAAAGATAATTGAGTATTTTGGTGGGCATGCGATTGATAAGGGATACAGCAGAATTGAAAACATAAGTCCAATAATTTTTGGGAATATTTGCTTCAGCTAGTATAGAGAGGCCAGTTTCAACGATGTGTTTGTGCCGTCTTTCAGCGATCCCATTCTGTTCAGGGGTGTGTGGGCAGCTTTTTCGGTGTCCTATGTCATTCTCGGATAAGAATGGTTGTAGGCTTTGATACTCACCACCCCCGTCAGAATGCAAATATTTAATCTTGTGCCCTGTATGATTTTCAGCTAGTGCTTTAAAAGATTTAAAAGCAGTTCTAACATCAGATTTCAACTTAAGCAAATAAAACCATATATATCTAAAATATGCATCAACAAAAATAACATAGTAACGATAACCATTTGTTCCCATGATGGGGCAAGCCAGATATCAGAGTAGACAATCTCAATATTTCTTTTTAGCTACAAGCATTGGCAAGCGCAACATCCGAATTGACAAATGCCCCCTAAGTCCACTGGCCCTTAAACATGTTGCAACGGTCACCACTCGTCAGACAAGGAAAGGGCGATATTGCCTCCCTTGCAGTAACGAGTAATGCATGAAATCCCAAGGAACACTTTGGAATGATATGGTCATATCATGGTTATTAAACTCCATGGATCCCCAAATTGGAAAAAGCTTCATGTTCATGGAAACAGCCAAGGAACTTTTGGAATGCAATCAAATAAGTTTATGGAGAGCAAAGTAATACAGCTAGAATTTATGAACTTCAAAATGAAATTGCTAGACTCACCCGTGATGACAAGTCCTTTAATTTGTACGTTGGAACACTTGGACGATGAATTGCTTATCTACAGGCCTCCCTCTATTGATTTAAAAGTTCAAAGCAGCGTCTCGAGGAGGATAAAATTTTTAAACTCCTCGCTGGTCTTAGTCAAGACTACATGACCATCTTCGCTGCCAACTTCTTATGACATTGCCGCTGCCATCTTTCAATGTCGTATGTGCTATGATCCAACGAGAAGAAACTCGTCAGAAAGTGATGAATCCTAACACCCCTTCTTCAACCACTCAACTGACCGAACAGCCAACAACACTGCTGTTCAAGTCAAATCGGTGGCTACTAATGACTCTGGTAGTGCCAATGTTTCTCAAGATCGGAACAGGTTTCGTCCACGACCGAAGTGCACCCATTGTCAAACATTAGGGCATAGTCGGGATTGATGTTGGTTCTTAGTTGGCAGACCTCAACGTGAAAAAGGCACCATCAAGCAACCTATGAAAAAAGGAGAAGTAGCCAACTTTATCACCAAAGATGAATTAATGAAGTTCTTCAATCAAATGTCTAAAACAAACTTGCTAGTTTCTCAGCCTACGTCTGACACTACTCACAATCATGCTAAGCCTTATATAACAGTATTGACAGTTGGGTTGTGGATGCCGGTGCGAGTGACCACATGACGAACCATATGATCTCAAATAGTAATCTTAAACAACTCAAACCATTTTTTACCACGGACGGGTCTGTCATGTAGGTCGCCGGAACCGGCCATATGCATTTACTTGATCATGATGACAAATCAGAGGTTCTTCGTAATTCATATTCCAAAGATTTCAACTAATCTCTTGCCTATTTGTAAAATCACACAATCGATGTTGTTTTTCAGGACCAATTGCATCATATAAACATCTTCTTCAAAATTGTCATTTAAGAGTGCATTGTTAAAGTCTAACTGGCGAAGGCCCCTTCTGTATTGAACTAGAAGTGAAAGAAGAACTCAGATGGTACTTGGTTTGACTGTGGGTCTGATGGTCTCTTGACAGTCAATTCTAGCTTATTGTAGAAAACCCTGTGTAACAAGTCATGCTTTGTACCGAGCAATAGAGCCATCAGCATTTCTTTTCAACTTGTAAACCCATATAGAACTAATTACTATAATGTGGCCTAGGATGAACAAAGTACCACATTTGGTTTTATTGAAGAGCAGCAAATTCTTTGAGCCTGGCTTGCTGTTATAAGCTATTCGTTGAAGCCTCTTTAAAAGTAGTGGGTTCCTTTGGATCAAATTCCGCATGAAAGGCCTTTCGCATCAATGACCCTGTCATCAACCTGGTCGTCATTGGATGAACATGATAAGCAGGTCTAAAAGCGTATTGCTAGATGGTTGACTTGAAGCATTTTCAATAACTAAGTCGTGCATAGAATCAGCAGGTGAAATGGAAGATCGAGATTCACCAGATCCAAGATTTGGATCTAAATTTTGTTAATTATATGTTGGCTCATTATGATCTAAAATTTCTGGTGGAGCAGAGCTGGATGGAGACTAAGTTGTTTCAGGCATGGCAGCATCATCCTGCAAAACTAGAGTACGGATGTTATGTAAAACAATACTTCGCTGGGCCAACTGCTTAGGTTGATCATTATGTTCATAATGAGTAACATGTTCAGTATGCTCACCTTTTGACCACCGTGACCAATATTGAAGGGCCTTTTCAGCAATTTTCTAGTAGACACCAAATGAGAAGTGGGTTCCATGAATAAAGACTATCAAAAGTGACGTGCTGAAAGACCTGAATCCTTTTGTGGATCGTTTGAAGGCATTTATCATAACAAATGTACCCTTTTTGCTTACTCGCATACCCAAGAAAACTACACTCAGTGGTTTAAGTTGCACTTCAAATTATTGGAGAGTGTGAGAAGATGATAGCATTTTGATCCAAAAACTTGAAAAAAAAAGTTTTTCAAAAGGCAATCGTTGATTCAACCAGATGGTTGGTAGATGATTGATAATATATGTTGTTGTTCTAAAAGCCCTCCACCTTAAAAAATTAATTTAGTTTAGTATCATGTACCATATTAAAGGCGATCTCAACAACATGTATGTTCCTGCACTCGATAATGCATGTTTTGTTTAGTGTATAGGAGCATGAACATTGATGCAGAATGTCATTAGCATGACATAGGAATCACAATTCATTATTATAGAAGTCCCCTCCATTATCAGATTGGATGGTGAATGTTGAAAATCTAAGTTGTTTCTCAACCAATAGCTTGGAAATTTTGAAGCATTCTACAACTTTGGATTTTGTCTTGAGAGGGAACAACCCTGAGTAGCGAGAAAACTATCCATTATAAGTAAAAAATATTTGTATCCATCTCTAGATGTCACCAGACCAAGGCCCAAAACTCCCATGTGAGCATTTCTAGTGGCCAAGCAGCATGAAAATTAGAGAGAGGAAAAGGGTGCTTATGCAATTTTCGAATGAGACAAAATCCACACGTGCCATTTTTTGGAGGAGTTTATGGAAATAAATAATGAGAATTAAGAAATTGACAATATTTTTATTGGCATGACCTAATCATCTATACCCCAGAGAGAAAGACACTGACTTAGAATCAGATTGAAACTAGCCGTAAAACGCTACTTCTCCTCCACATTTTCCAGCTCTGGCTGCTAAGATGGGTTATCCATTATGGTTCTTTGGCCCTTGATGCAGCCCCATGCCCGTCTGATGACCCTCTATAAACAAATTCATAAGGTAAGAATTCAAAAATACCATTATTATCACATGTAGATTTTCCCATAGATAAAAGATTATGTGGTACCTTGGAAAATGTAAAAGGATCTTCAAAGTAAAAGATTTTTTTCGCTGAAGGCGAGCAAGAGAATTCCCCAATCATTTACTAGGAAAGAAACAATGAATATGGAATAAAGGCTTGAGAGTAAAAGATTGCCCATTCATAATCAACAGATGAGCTGTCTTTGTGTTTGATAGATAATTGAGAACCATTATAGATCAGGAGACCATTGGCTCTATCATGAGCTGCTTTGTTCTTCATCGTATCATCATTAGCCACTACATGATTCATCACCCTTGCATTGGGGTACCAATACTCCTCTACATTCTCTTGAAGATTTGCTGCAGAAAATGCCTGTAAAATGCCATAACAAGTCCTGGCCATGTGGCCTTTTCTACCACAACTTTGAGATATTATGGGATTTCTTTGATAACCATGATAACTATTATTGGAATCATGATGACAATGAGACTGGTTATTATTATAGTTACCTTGCCCCTGTTGGAAGTTTTAGTTTCCCCAACCCTAACCTTGAAACCCACCACCACCACCACCAACGCCTTGATAGAAGCCATGGCCTCGTCTATGACTTTGGAATGCACTAAAGATGCAGTTTGAGAAGTCTCACAATCGGTTGAAGGAGACTTGAGCAAGTCGAGTCTTTTTTCTTGATTGAGTAAGAAAATCAAATAACTCAGCAAAATAAATTGTTGAAACATTAGATCCAGCAGTAAGAGGTGTCAAAAAGCTCTCATATTCAGACGAGAGCCCATTTATAGTGATCTATATAAGATCAATATCTGCTCTTTACTGCCCTGTAGCAGATAATGTGTTCACTAGAAATCTGATACTCTCCAAATAGGATTGCATATTCATGTTACCCTTCTTTATAAAGTGCAACTCTTTTCGAAGAAGCATAACTCTCATTATGGACTGATAGCTATACTAGATAGTCTTACTCTATGATTCCCTAGTAAAAATTGAATGCACAATCTGACCAGGCATAGAATCACTCACCATTGCATTTATTCAACTGAGCACAAGTCTATCTAACCTATGCCACTACTTGTTAGTTTGGATTTGGTTCATTTTTGCCGTCCTCGATGAGTGTTTGAGGTGAAGCCGATCTGGTTCCATCAACAAACTCAACAAGATCCTGTGATTCCATGACTGATTTAATTTGACTTTGCCAACGAAGATAGTTGTAACCATTAAGCTTGACTGAGGCCAAGGCAGTGATGGTTTTCTATTGAGTTGCAGATGATGCCATGAGATTTCTTGATGTAGAAGACTCTAATACCATACAGAAAGAGGAAAAGAGAAAAGGATTGTGAATAATATTTTCCACACACAATTTGTTACATCATGATGCGCACATATATACTTCTATAAAGAGACAAGGCTTCGCATAATAGTATAGATATGATACACGATAATTAAGGAAACAGAATTTTAAATTTGAATGCAACATCTTGAAAACAAAGATCTAGCACCAGCACATAATTTATCCTTGATTTTTGCTTCTTCTTTTTTTTAGGCCTCATTTTCATTTGTTTCTGTAACAGTAATTCCTTTAGGTTTTGATTGATTAGTTGAATTAGCTCTGTCCTACTTCTAATTTCTTCGATTGCATAGTTTAGGCGAGGACTTGGGGCATGTTGGAGGCACCTTTCCAGTTTGCTCTTGTGAGGGGCTATGCTCCAATACCATAAGGGGGGATCTTATGTTTATGTAGAAGTACACAGAGGTCTCACCACCTGGTACTGATGTTACTCTCTTCCCTGGGGCAAGGGGAAGGAGGGAATGGGATCACCCTCTCTTCCATTTGAAAATCCTATTCACTATGTCACTTTGCTTATAAGACAAACTTTGAGCATACTTTCTTGTGCCACCAAATATAAAGAGTTTTTATTTTGCTGTCACTGGAATTACAATAAGACTGAGTTTTCCCTTTTTAATTGCGGAAAGAAAAATGCCCCTTGTTTGATAGATGCGAAAAATAATCATGAAGTCAAAGACATATGGGACACTAAAAAAATATATTTCTGTACACTGCATTGAACATTTGATTGAAAATTTTGGAAGTGTGTGGGAAGAAAACAAAATGAAAACAAATATATACAGAAAAAATGGATGAATTGAAATAAGCTCAATAACAGAATAAGTTGAATGATGTACTGTAGATCCACCTAAGTCTCAAAGCAAACAATAACCTTAGAGACATAAGATTATGGTCTTGGAGGTTTTACATGGAAGGTGGAAGCAAAAACAAAAAGCTCTTTAATAACGGTTTGAGGAAACCAGGTTTTCTAAAAGAGATTGAAAACCTGACCCCTCCTAGGTTATTCTATAAACTGGGTTTTGAGTGTATCACCAAAACAAAAAAAAACCATGTTTCCAAAACTCAAGAAAAATTTTGGTTTCCATAAAACCAAATTTTTACAAAACTAAGTTAAATGAGGTTGTTATTCAACCAAGCTTAAATTTGTTACAAACCAACTTTTGATCAAATCGATGTGTTTCATACCCAACAAACATTTTTTTATTTAATTCGTTCCCTGCCCCAAACAAAAACATTAAAAGTATAGAAGTGATGGCCTTTAACTAGACCACACAATTTCCATCCATGGCCCCAACAATGTACAACAAAAATAAAAGTAATGTTCATCCAGCTACTCAGCCAGAGTGTCCAATTGGCAAAATCACGCAATATTTTGACGTCATATGGGGTGTGCATGTATGATGTAGGTAAGACCAAATATACACATTAGAAACCGCACAAACGTCGAAAGATTGTTTGTACGATAGCTCTGTCAGCACGTCAAAAAGGTGGCCCCGATTTAAATATTAGAAATCGCACAACCACGAAAGGTTTTTGTACGATAGTAAACCATTACCCGTTGGACATAAGGTCATGTGTATGGCATAAATAAATACTCTAAAGCTGTAAAATGTTAAAAATATTTTCAGCAGAATCTTTTTTTTTTTATTGATTGCATTTCGGTTACAGACGGTTAATTAAGTTTGGTAAGTGATTCGACCAATTATATACTTTTTTCATATTTTAAATTATTTTCTTTACAAAATCTATTATTTGCACATCACAAAAATATCTCTTTAGAAATGACCAGAAAAGATTCCTAGAAAGTAAGCCTGGCCGTTAAAAAAGCTACAATGTTAACAAACATAATAGTTTTTCAATGTGAAATAAATTTCTAGGCGAATTAACGATCTAACTTTTTCATCTTAATTACAATAACTAATTCTATAATATATGGGGTGACCTCCCATCAGTTTGGAAAGGAATTATAAAACTGATCATTGAGATATAATTTTATCTCTATATCGAAAACTAGTGAAACCAAAGTAATCAAAATCGGCCTCTAACCCCCCAATTCACCATGCCTCCAAAGTTATAAGTCCTAGGCTGCTTTAACATGGATGAAAACAAAAGTGTACATTTTCACTTGAATATCGGGCCACATCACTTAATACGCAAGGACATAACCCAGAGTAATCAAAATCTGCCTCTAACCCACCAACTGGCAAAAGTACGAAGCTTATTTCACTTGTTACACCAACAAATTGGGTGAGAATTTATTAAAATGTTTTAAATTTTTTAAAAATTTGCTTGAGATATTCTTAAGATATACAACTTTGTCATATTATAATCGAGAATTCTTCTCGATATAATACCCATACACATTTTTTGTGGCAATGATTTTTATTGGCAATGATTTTTATTGTTATTGAGTATACATCTACGCTTTAAAATGATAGCGAGTTCTTAATGAGCTCATCATGCTTTCAAGGACAAGGACCGACTTTCATGTCTGCCTATATAAATGTTTGATGGCCTCAAAAAAATTCCCTCTCACATTAAACAAAAAAGCTTGAAACCCACCACAATGAACTTCTCCCTTCATCACTTTTTCTTTTTCTAATATAAGAGAGAAAATAATGAGGGCGATATTTTTCTTTTCCCGAGCATGTGATGCAAAGCACTCGTTTTCCTTTCCATTTCAAGTTGAGGGCGACTTTATAGTCCTTCACCCATAGCGGGTGAAATGGTTGAGCCATCTTTATGAACTATACTGCGGGTTGTACGGCAGTTGGGCCTTTTCATTTATGTTAAAGGCCATGATAAATAACTTGCTTTGAAGTTACACAACTTTTTTTAAAAAATTTTAATAAAATAAGTAAAAAGATATTTTTCGATAACAGTTTTTATATTATTAAAAAATTTTTGAAGAGAAAGGGATATTAGGGTGCTGTAAAAAACTTTTTATTTACCAAAATTCATTTTTACTGATTATTTAAAAGGTTTATTTTTACGATATTTTTTTTATTTTTGATTGTTTGCATTTTCCTGTTTGATTGAATGAATACCAAGTTAACTTGCAACTACTACGCACAAGATAAAAGTAGCTCAAACGCCAATACAACCCTATATCATAAACCCTTAACCATAAAAAAAAAAGTAATTCGGCTTTCACTTTATAACAACAACACTGGTTTTTTTTATCAAAAACATAATATAGGATATGTTTTTAAAAAAGAGTAATTTTAAAAAATAAATAATATTAAGGAGTAGAAAAGTTTCATCTCAAACAAATAAAAAAAAATAAAAGAAATTGTGGCAATCAATGGCCTAATGGTGAACCCTGTCCTCTCAATTGCGTCACGTCCCAGCAGGCAGCAGCCAACTCAATGCAAATTTAGTAGCCATTAATGTGGGATTGTCGTCTTTCCAGCAGATTTATGTCTATCAATAAATAACACTTATCATTTAAAAAATTACAAATAGCGTTTGAATGTATAAAACAATTCACAAATGAAAAAAACATTAAAATAAAAATGATATTTTACCCGAACGAGAAAGAAATATTTTTTTCACAAACTGCACGGCGAAGTCTGACCTCTTCAAAACGTTACATCATTTTACACTCTGCTTTTGTAGTTACAATCATACTCCTAAGAAAAGTGAAATTGTAGAAAGACATCCGAGAAATGTAAATTTTTAAAAAGCCATTCTATTTAGTTTTTCTCTTACATATAAAATGTCTCGGGCGGAGGGTCCTAACTAATTAAAAGAACAAATTTATATTAAAATTTTTTAAAATCTTTAGTTGTTTAATATATTTTTTGTATTTTGATTTAGTTTGGCAATCAATCAAACCATCATTTAGTTGGATCAAACGATGGTTTGACTTGGCCCTTAAAAAAAAAAATTGTAGCTTCACCCTGTCCTTAACCCAAGGGCCTGCTACTCCCAAAACCATAAAAAGCGAAGTTATTTTCAGAACATCCGACGACATTTTCATGATATCGTTTCCAAATGCGACGTGAGATGCCGACCAATTACTTTCAAAGAAAAACTGCTTCATTCTTATCAAGTCATGCCGACGATCGAGTTCCGGCGAAGGAAAACGGAGAGCACAGGTGTACACATCATAAGCCAAAAAGCCACTTTTCGCCGCTGCGGTGACAAAGTCCGGCCGTCTCGACTTGTTCACATTATCTGGTCATGAACCGGTCACGGGCCGGCGACTCGCCGCCATCGGTGCCGCTTTCTACTTTACAACGACTTGCCCAACGCGTGCAACCAATAAAATCCACGAGCCATGCTTTAAGTTGGATGTTTATGCTTCACTTCAATTTTTTTTTTAAATTACAAGTAAATTTTAAAAAAATTTATTTATTTTATATAAAAAAATTTATAAAATAATATTTCAACCCATATCAAAAGTTAAAAACTTAATTTTGACTCCCCTCATAAAAATTTCTACCTCTACCGATTACATAGTTGAACGGAGGGAATTGGAGAAAGAATGCTGCCGAGAAGGGAAGCCAAGTGTATGTTCCCTCTCAAATTGCAAAACCAAAATATCACCGATATTTCAAGATTTTTATGAAAATGTTCAATTTTTTCCCTGATTTGCATGTTGGTCCTTTAGCTGGTTTTTGTGTTTTCTGTTTTATCTATCTTGCTATTTGAATTTCAATTTCAAATCAAATTTCTGGAAATGAGGAGGAAAATGATGCCACCGAGACTTTGCAGGTTAATTTCCTTGCCCCTCGATTCCACTGACCTTGCCATTTAAATTAACTAACTATAAAACAACGCTCATTCAGCTGAAAGTTTTTAAAAGCACCTCTAAAACCCTTTTTTGTTTTGTCATTCAAATAAAAACCTGGTTTTCAACATCCATTAAAAAAATGGTTTTGACAAAAACCATTTTTTCAAGGGGCTCTTCCAAACGCTACCTAAAGTTTTTTGTAAGATAGCTGTCAAAAATAGTTTAAAGCTGAAAAATGTTCAAAACATTTTAGAGAGTGGCCTTTGTTATTTTTATTGATTGCGTTTCTGTTCCGCATGGTTAATTAGTTCTTTGCAATGATTCCTCCAATTATATACATTTCTCACTTTTAAATTCTTTTTCCTTTTGGCAAAATCTATGCACATCAACAAAAATATCGTTTTAAGAATGACCAGAAACAATTCCTAAAAAATAACCGAGAAAAAATCTAAAATATTACAAATCAAGCAAACATAACATTTTCATGTGAAATAAATTTCTATGCGAATTAACGATCTCATTGTATAATATTTGGGTTGACCTCCCGGCAATGAAACTAATTGCAAAGATGTTTACTTCTGTCTAAAATTATGAAAACAAACATACAAATTTGTTTTAGACGTACAGGAGTCGTTTGATAGGTTAAAATATTTTTAGCATTGGTTATTAAACCTTTTAAAAATGTTAATTGCTGGCTTTAAAAATATAATGTTTGTATGAATAACTATCCCTTAGGTTATGCATATTATATCTACATTTGAGATAGTATAGAAAAGACAAGTAGAAATGAAAAGAGATTAAAAAAAAACGTGTAACTCATCCGTCCACCCGGAATAGCGACCGGTTCGATATACGAGTAAAACTAGCATACACGTATTAGTTGTGTCTCCTTTATAATCGGCACCAAACCTCAACCCTTCCTACAGGTCACCTCTGGGTTAAGCTTGCACTCCTAACTGTGACATGAACATGGTTACATTACCGATTAGCAAGAAGTTTATAGCCACCATTTGGAAATAGGGGTGAACATGAGCCTTGTCCAGCCTTCAGTTCGAGCTCAGCTTGACTAATAAAACCTCGAGATAAACTCGACTCGAGCTATTATGGAAGCAGCTTGAGCTCGACTCGACAGTTATGTGTTGGGCTCGAGCTCAACTCGATTAAGGTTCGACAAACTAGTTTGAATAAAATTGATATTCACCATTACGTGTTGAGATCGAAATCGACTCGGCTAAGGCTTGACAAACTTGTTTGAATAGAATTGATATTCATCTTTGTGTTGAACTCGAATTCGAACTCGACTCGATTAAGGCTCGACAAACTCGTAAACTCGTTTGAATATATCGACTTGATTAAGGCTCAACAAACTCGATCAAGGCTCGAGCTCGACTCGGCAGTTACGTGTTGAGCTCGAACTCAACTTGATTTTTTGAATGAGTCCACTCATCAACTCGAGGTTGACTCGTTAAGCAAATGACATGGCTCGAACTTGTTCACGAGCTGAGCTTTAACAAGTCGAGCTCGAATAACTTGAGTTGTTGTCCACCCCTACTTGGAAAAGAGGCTTGAAAAGTCTCCATTCTATCTACTTCCAAAGTTTTCGGCTACTTCGGCATTAAGGATGGCAGTGGTGTATACTTAAACTTAGATAACAAGTATCATCACTAAAGTCGCAAGGACATAGCCTACGGATATCAAGGTAAAGACCTGCCTTAAAAAGGCCCTTAATCCACCAACTTGGATGTCTTAAACACCCTATGCCCCTTGAGGCAGGTGGGGAGCTAAGGTTGGGTTTGCTTGGGCTTTGATCCCACTTCAATTTTTTTTAATATATATATAAATTTTAGAAAATTTTACTTGTTTTATATAAAAATTTTGAAAAATGATATTTCGGCGCTAGTCAAAATTTAAAAAACTTTAATTCGGCATTCCTCATAAAAAAAAATTCTAGTTCTACCCCTGCCTTGAGGGGTGTTAGAAGAATACGATCACAAATTAAAGCTTACATTTCCTGACAACGAAAGGATTTCTGGAAACATTTTAATTTTAATTACAAAATGGGCCATCTTCCTGATTTGATTTACTGTATTCTTAGTTTACACGAAAGTCGCCCAACTCTCAAGAGTAGGAAGCTTATTTCACTTGTTACGTTTCCATTGTTGCTTGTTAGAGGACTTAACCGACCATCTACAGATAGGGATTTCTGTGGATCGAATATCCAACCGAAATGGTTAAAAATAGTTGGATAGGAAGAAAAAGTTAATGCCCAGTTAAAAAATTGGATCAATATTGGATTTAAGAAATGAAGATCGATCGGATTCGATTCAGTTTTAAATATAAATGTCTTTGGAACCGAATGCTCCAGGAATCGGTCATTGGGTTCCAAAGTACACAGCGTCCTTGTTACGGAATACCCTTAAAGAATTTAAAAATCATATATTTTTTTTATATAGTAATACGTTAACTTTTAAAAAAAATTGTAAAAATATGTGTCATTTATTTTTCTCTCAGCCTCTGGCCTTGCTGTCCTCGACCGAACGCCGCTAGTTTTTGTTTTACATTTTTTCTTTTAGTTTAAGATTTTCACACTATATGGGAAGCTCTCCACTCTCTACTTCTTATAATCGAGTTTTTTTTTTCTTTTCTTTTATAAAGTTATTATATATATATATATATACATATATATATATATATATATATATATATATATATATTCAAATACCTTGTAACTGCTGCAGACTTTAACCATGTGATGTTAAATGCTAAAAGCGTCCCAAGTTAAATGAGGGCAACTTGCACTTATGCGCTTTTATCTGAGATGGTGTAATGGTTCAACCACCTTATGACACACGGCAAAGCAGGTCATACCCCAGGCATAAGAAATTCACTGCTTTGAAGTTAAACAGTTTTTCTTTCAATTTAAATTAAAGTAAGATAAGAAGAGTTTTTTCCACTACAGTCTATATTATTAGACATTTTCCCACCCTGTTCATTTTCTTGTTTGAATAAGATGTTAGCTTGCAACTGCTACCACAGAGAAAAAAGATAGTTTCTACTCCCGTGCACCTCATGAAAGTAGAACACAAGATGGAAGTACACTAAATCCTTATCAAACACAAACACAGCTCTAAAATAATGATAGAAGGTCAGCAAGAGGTAAAGGTTTTGAAACGAGGAGGCCGTCATCACAGGCAAGGAGAGTAGAAGAACCAAGGTTTATTGGAGACAACAACATAGTCGAACAGATTTAGACATCTTGAGACTGATATAAATGGTCAGAAAGTGAGTGAATCCCCTCAACATGCTAGAAAAGAAGCAGTGGACCAACAGAAAACTCCAATTGATGTGAATGCGTGAATACGATGCCAGGGGGAAGGTCTGGCTGCTCAGGCACATTTTGTTCATCGGTCCATTAGCCTTGACAAATTCAACAACTAAAATGAGTTCTTGATAAACAAAAGTTGAAATGACCAAGAGCGCCTTTCGACGTCTCACTTCAAAGAGAAAGGTAAATATAGATTGGCAGAGATGACTCTGTTTCCTTCAACCCCTCCAGGTTTTTGTGGTTGTCCTGGTTCCTAACATTTTATGATTGTTCTGATTCCTAATCTTTTTTGGTTTAGAACCGCTAGGGGGCGGGTTGGAATCTGCCAAACCAAAGGCCTAAGCATAAGAGTGGGTCGAGTTGTTACAAAATGATATTTTGGCCCTTGCACCTCATGAAAGTAGAACACAAGATAGAAATACACTAAATCCTTCTCAAACACAAACACAACCCTAAAATAATGAAAGAGGGTCGGCAAGAGGTAAAGGTTTTGGAACGAGGAGACAGTCATCACAGGCAAGGAGAGCAGTAGAACCAAGGTTTATTGGAGACAACATCATAGTCGAACAGATTTAGACATCTTGAGACGGATATAAATGGTCAGAAAGTGAGTGAATCCCCTCAGCACGCTAGAAAAGAGGGAATGGACCAAGAGAAAACTCCAGCTGATGTGAATGCATGAATACGATGCCAGGGGGAAGGTCTGGCTACTCGGGCACACTTTGGTCATCGGTCCGTTAGCCTTGGCAAATTCAACAACTAAAATGAGTTCTTGATAAACTAAACTTGAAAGGACCAAGAGCGCCTTTCGACGTCTCAGTTCAAAGACAAAGGTAAATATGGATTGGCAGAGATGACCCTGTCTCCCTCGACCCCTCCAGGTTTTTCCAACTCAGAATTTCACAAGTGTCCTCTTGGGGAACCGAAAGGTCGAGGTAGTAGCCTGATGTTAAGGGGAGAGTCAATCCTAGAGCCCAGTTCAGAGCTTCAAAGTGGGAGGATGTAGAATCGAGTATGGCAGAGTAAAGAACACTGTGGACCTTTAGGACTCTCAAGGAGTTCGCTAACACTGCGAAAGGCTCATAGCTTTTGGAGGAGTTAGTGACAGACGAAGCATTTGTAGATGATATGTTAGAAGTCGACCCCCTTGACCTCCCACTAGACCCAAGAGAAGATGGGGCACTCGTTATGGTAGCTACAACACCTGACGAAGTGTCGGCCTCGGCTTATAATTAGTTTAGAGAGGCTGACAGTTTCCTGGCACTGGAGGAGCATGTAATAGGTATGTAGGTGATGATTCCCCACCGCCCTCACCCCGGCTAGTTTCTATCACTTCTTTTTGATGCATGTGCTTTCAAGAAATGTTCGTGGATTGGTCAGTAATGTGGCACAGTTTGAATTATCTTCTTTTATATGAAACTTTAGATTGAAATTTTGGTTTTGTTGGAACCTACCTCTTGGAGTCATCCCTGTATAATTGGCTTCGTAACCATAGCAATTACGCTTTTGTTTACAATAGTAATGGGATTTATGAGTTAGTAAGAATTATAATATGATAGAATCCCTTTGTTCTTGATGTACATGTTATATCAATTGAGTAATACTAGATATCTTTATGTTGTAAGTATAGAATAATTTAGAAAAAGTTTGTTCTTGTTATACGTAGGCATGGCTTCCAAAGGTTATAGGATCACCTTCACCAGATGGAGCTGCCGATTATTATTGTGGGATACTTTAGTGACATGTGCTTTCATCGGGACAAATATGGATGGGCTCCCAACACCTCCTTTTGAAGCTTTCAATGGTTTCCAAGTGGGGCTATACTTAGCATTATTGAAAATGGAGATAGACGGTTCGCATGAAGCAAAATCAAGAAGCTGGCGTGGAGGTACATTGGAGCGATGACCGATCCATCAAGTTTAGTCTTAGTGTGCTACCCAAAACTATATTTGGCCATAGCGTCTTAGTGTTAGAGTTGAAGGGGAGAACTAATGACATTGCAAACAGCGGTACATTCAAATACTTCAACTTCTAGTGTCTCCGAGAAGGCAACTATGAGGTTGTTCATAGGAGATGGAGTCAAAGTGTTAGAGGCTGCATGATGATTTGTCTTGTGTAGAAATTGGAGGCAATCCTTAAAGCTTTATTCTGGTGAATTTCAGCAGTATATAGCAACATTCACCACCGTGTGGACCAGTTGCGCAAAAAACTTCAAGTGATTCAGGACATGATAGAAGCTGGGCACAATTGGGATGGTAACTTGGAATGGGTGATCAGGCAAGAGCTCCATAATTCAATTCAAGAAGAAACCCCTTTTTGGAAGCAAAAAGCTAGAACCAGTTGGCTGAAAGAGGTAGATACAAATACAAATTTCTTTCAATCTCAAGCTAATAAGAGATAAAATCGTAATTGATAAAACCACATACAATGGACTGTAGTAGGTCTTGGAGGTTAATGCTACCTACCTATTTCAAAAATGTTTACAGTCATGATGGTTTTGATGGATCATTGTTTGAGAATCTCGATGACGGTCCTCACATTAACAGTGAAGAAAATGCTACACTTATGATGCCTGTCACAGATTCAAAAGTCAAACTAGTAGTGTTTAGTTGTGGCAGTGACAAAGCTCCAAGACCACGTGGTTTTTAATTTTTCCAAATCTTATTGGGACGTAATTGGTCCAGATGTTTGTGAGGCAGTTAAAGATGTAACACCCTCAAAGTTTAGCAATGTATTCAAGATTGTGAGGAATCTTCAAAGGTTTATAAAGTGAGGTCCCAAAGTTTAGTCCTGTATTGAAAATTGTGGGTGATCTTCAAGGGCTTATAAAGGAAGGTCATTAATGAGATGATTGTCCTGGTTCCTAGTCTTTTATGATTGTCCTCTTCCTGGATCTCCGAACCAGGGGCCCGAGCCCAAGAGTGGGTCGGGTTGTTACAAAAGTCTTCAATACTAGCAAACTAGTTTGCAAGGTTAATTAGACAGACATTGTACTGATTCCCAACGTTAAAGGTGCCAAAAAAATCCAAGATTTCAGACTCATTGTGCTATGTCGTATCTACAAGTTCAATACAAAGCTTAATGTGGCTTCCATTCTCCTTAAACTAGACTTGGCCAAGGTTTACGATAGGCTTAATTGAAATTTCCTCTGTAAAACGCTATTGTATTTAGGTTTTGAGGAGAATTGGGTGAACAAGGCGATGGTCTGCATTTCCTCGACTTCCTTTACCTTATTGAGTAATGGACGCGAGGAGAGATTCTTCGATGGCCAGAGAGGCTTGAGACAAAGTGACCCGTTATCACCTTACTTGTTTGTTTTGATCATGGAAATATTTGTAAGAAAGGTGAAGGATGAAAGGGAGATTAATCATCTCGTGTTGTCCAAACCTCAGGGCTTTGGCCATCTACATTCCACACTCACCTTCTTAGAGGACCTCATCCTTTTTTATTCAATTAATATTATCTCTGCATCAATGATCAAAAACCTCCTTCACGACTTGGGCGAAAAAGTAGGATTACTTGTCACAATAGATTCCCTGCACTTATCGTGAGCACATTGTAAATGAAAGGACAATGGTTTGAGAACGAGTTACGTATGCCACCTCGGCATACGCAACAAGTGTACGCTGCAGTGAACCTTACCGATAATATGTATATTTATTTTTATGTTCAAACTGTGTATATGCATATGTATGAAATAACAAATATAATGAAATCACAAACAAGTATGAGATAACAAATTTTACCTTAATCCAATTCCTTTTTTCTTTTTTTGCGGTCTTTCGTTTTTATCGCTACAAAAAGTTTCTTTTTTGCATTGATCATTAGGAATAAGGTATGAAATTATATACATGGAAAATTACATACATGGAGGTGGCGTACACAACCAGTTTCACCAAAAAGGAAGTGGCTTTCCTACCTGTGCCTGTAGGCCCTGCACTTATTGTGAGCTCATTGTGAAAATACGTGAACTTTATCATCCATGGTGGAGAAGAACCAACCGGAAAAGCATCCCACTCGATATGGACAGACTTAAAAATGGTGACACTTGACAAGCAGTCCCACTCCCTAAAAAATGACGTAAGGAGACTTTGGTTGATTAGAGGGGTGACCCCGACCCTTGGCCACCGCCTTCAGAAGCACTGTTCTTCGAAGAACCAAGCTCACCATTTCATGGTCATACTCAGTATTTTCATCAGGTGAGGAAATTGTTGTGTATCTCTAGCTGTAATCCGCCCGCTCTTTCTTTAGTCCCCATATTAAGGAATCTCCTCATGCACTCGAAACAGATAAAATGTGAATTCTAAAAGAACAACACTAGGAACTGGCCATAAGGATATGTTCTTCAAAATAAAAAAATGAAATTGTTTTAATTAAATTATAGAAAAAAAAAACGCAGCATGAACGAAAGATTAAAAAAGAAAAGGCCAGTTACGAAAAATAATTATTAAGATTGGGACTGGTATAAAAAATCCTCGTCTCAAATAAATAAATAAATAAAGGAAAGAGATTGTGGCCATCAATAGCCTAAGGTGGAACCTGCCTTGCCAGTTGCGTCACATCCCACCAGTGTATACCCAACCAATCCAATGGGAATTTAATAGCCATTAATGTGGGATTGTCGTCTTCCCAGCAGAATTGTGTGTATGAATAAAGTAACTAATCATTTAAAAGGTTACACAATTGACAGTATAAAATTAATTCACAAATGAAAATATTAAAGTATATTTAAAAAATAAATTTTACCCAGGATGAAAAAGGGTGACCTTCCCAAACTGCATTTTTGAAGTCAACCTCTTTATGAGCAAAATTTTACCTCATTCTCTCTCCTAACCTTTGTATTGGCTATCATACTATTAAAAAAAAGAGAAATTTTAGAGAGACATCCCAACATGTAAATTTCAAACAAGCTACATAATTAGAAGAATTCACCTTTTGTATTAGAGATAAAAATTTCTTTTTAAGTATGTTTCGATGTTTTCTGTTCATGAAGAGTGTGTGTGAACCATTTGACGACGAACTTCAAATGTTAAATAATTTTTCTAAATGTACTCAAAGTTGAGCAGCCCTGTATAAAGTTCGAATGATGGATGAAAAATAAGGATCTCAATGGATCGGATTTGAATAAGATACATACTTTATCATATCTGCTTTTTCAATTATCTATATATTTTTATTCCGATTCATAATTTGGATGAGAAAAAACTTTATCAAATCTGAAATCCGAATTCAAATTCTGAATCTGATTTTTAAATTAACATTCAAATCTCAATCTGATTTTAAACTAAACCCACACCATATTATAGATTAAAACTGTAGTCGATCTGAATGTGAATCCGATGGATATTTGCCTAAATCCAAATCCAACTCTGATCGAATGTCATTTCTTACATCCGATTTCGGTCCAAATGCTTATTTGGATGTCAATTTTTTTTCTATATCCTATTTTTTATATGGTTCAATTTAATATCGAACGTAAGTCAGATTTATTAGATTTATTAGGTGTACCCTTAAAAAAAACTAAAACTAAAACTAAAACTAAAACTGTACTATCTTACGACCTCATTAGATTTCCTCCAAGAACTCTGAGTCTTCGTGGAAGAAACCAGAGGATTAATCAGTGACAGCTACTGTTTGTGGCAGTGTTATAAAGTCGGGATTTGAATTGAACCGCATGTTGCTTATCGGCGGATCCATTGGTTTAGCTTAACCAGTTATGAGTCGGAAAAATATATATATATATATATTAGGTTGGGGTAGGTTTAAAAAGAAACACAACACACGCACAAGGGAAAGCTACAAACTAAAAAAATAAGAAAGATTTTAAAATTCTTTTAAAATTTATACAGACGGAAAAATAATGGATCTAATTCCATGCAGCTGATTTTTATGACATTGGCTTTTTAAAATTGTCAAGAAAGTATTAACCACGTTCTTATAATGCACCCCAATGTTCTCTATTTTTATGTTCCTTTTAGAATGAGAAGAGGGTTATAATCTAACAGAAAAGAGACATGTATCTTCTTCCCTATGCTTCTTTGGTGAGGTCTGCAAGGTTCATCTTATAAAGCCAAATGACTTAACCGGTTTACCCCACCAGTGGCAATCAAAATAAAGAGCCATGAGGTGAGGTAAAATTTTTTTTATGAGACAGGTTGAATTAAAACTTTTAAATTTTGATTAAGACTGAAATATTATTTTTTAAAATTTTTATATCAAACAAATTTTTTAAAATTTACATATAATTTAAAAAAAAAAGTAGAATTAGGACGCATGTGGGCCCTACGTTGGCTCCTCCTCCATTTCTGCTGCACCTCTGCCTGACCAACTACCTACATCCATAATAGTTATATTTTTTTATTTTTTTGTGTGTGGTGAGAATATGGTGAAGTATTTTCAAAACATGCCTTTACTTTTTTTAAAATAGCATATCACGGTGTCCCTGTCTGCTGTTATGCAAGGCATTTAGGTAATTTTGTAATTTTTTTTTGGCAGGTTTGGGTTCTATGTTGCCCCTTGGTTGTAAAAGCTTTTTTTTTTTGCCATTTTTACAACTGGTGGAAGACATGGTAACATGACCATCATGTTGGATGGTGGCCCTCAGCCCTTTCCTTCAGGTCGTAACTGCAATTGGGTCAAATTGGAGTTATGAGATTAAATTAATAAAGTAAACTGATTTTTAAATTAAAGTTTTCATTAAACATAATTAAAGTTTGATTTATTAATTCACGAGATTGCTAAGCATTTCTCTAGCCATAACCGACGGATTTGGGAAATCCTTGGAGGTGGACTATAAAGACCCAACTCACATTCATGAGAAGGTTGATCATGAGATCGACATTGAAGCGCCTCCCAAAAACAAACCTACAGAAGACTATTTAAGGTCTGTCTTTAAGGTCTGATCGTCGTCTCAGCAAGTCGTTCAACCGTGGAAGCAGCAAGTCCACCATCAGTAGCGATTCAAGAGAGCACCTGTGAGAGCAAGAGAAGAAGAAAGAAAGAAACAAGAGAGCAAGGATTTTCAGGTTTGCTTCTGGGAGGCGCTTCAATGTCGATCTCATGATCAACCTTCTCATGAATGTGAGCTGGGTCTTTATAGTCCACCTCCAAGGATTTCCCAAATCCCAACGTCTTATGACCAGAGAAATGCTTAGCAATCTCGTGAATGGTAATAAATCAGACTTTAATTATGTCTAATGAAAACTTTAATTTGGAAATCAGTTTACTTTCTTAACTTAATCTCGTAACTCAAATTTGGCCCAACTCAGGGCCACTATCCAACATCTCCAACTTGACCATGAGACCGCCAGTTTGCTTCCACTATGTGTGGGTTTCCTTGATTTCTAGTTACGAGGTTTTCTATAACTGGTTTGTCCATCGTAACTTCAATTTTCGTTCAATGTTTGTAGCAAGGTTTTCCTTTCAACGGTTTTCCATCGCAGCCTTTCAAGTATTCAATATATTCCACAGTTGTTATGAGGTTTTTTTCATGAACAAGTACTTCCATTGTAACATATTAAAACTGTGGACCACAAGTTTTACATAAAAATCATAAAAAAATTTGTTGATAATAATGTTAGCAATCAGGTACGCATTTGAAATGCACATATATATTTTATTCCTGTTCAAAAATAAAAATAAACCTGAATACTTTTCAACCTCCCCACAAAAAAGCAAACCAGGATGTTCTTAATCCTATACGGGCTAAATACTTGGGCTAAATACTTGGCAAATAAAAACAATCATATGAATATATATTTTGTTTAATTGTATATTTGAAAACATTTAACTGCCTTAAAACAAAGCGCCCACCTGGACTTTCTTAAAATATATAGTGACAAGCCAAAATAATAGCTTGTAACAAGTCCAACACCCAGACCAATATACATGAAAGCACTTGGTATATTTTTTGTTTTCTACAATTACTTAACATGAGAGGTTTTTTCAGAATGTCCGAAGACATTTTGCAACGCCCATTTCAAGTTGTGACGTTACGAGAGTGACCACGCTGATATTCCCAAAACCATAACAGGCGAGGTTATTTTCAGCACATCCGATGACATTTTCATAATATCGTTTCCAACTACGACGTCAGATTATGACTAATTAATTTCTATGAAAACAACAACGCGCTGCACTCATTCTTATGAAGTACCGGCGACGATCGAGTTCCGGCGAAAATCTAACGAAGGAAAAAGCAGAGCACAGGTCTACAAAATAAGTATCATAGCCAAAAAGCCACTTTTCGCCGCCGCCGTGGGACAAGTCCGGCCGTCTCGACTCGTTCACATTATCTGGTCTTGAACCGGTCACGGGCTCGGCTACTGGCCGCCATCCGTGTCGCTTTCTCCTTTACAGCGACCTGTCCACGACCGCAGGGCACCCACTAAAATCCACGAGCCATGCTTCAAGCTGGACCTTTCCTGCCACTCTGTCTGGGTTTGTGCTCCACAATTAATGAGCAACTAAATTCTGGTAGGTGCCGTCCTTCTCTGTGAGCTAGAAAACCCTTCCCCATTTAACATATACATCGGCAACCCGTTTCAGAGGCCGAATTCGCCGGTGGGCTCTCATCTGTGGTGGTGCCGGAGATCGCTTCTTCGGTTGAGATCTCTTTC
Organism: Nymphaea colorata; assembly: GCF_008831285.2. Classification (NCBI taxonomy): domain Eukaryota; kingdom Viridiplantae; phylum Streptophyta; class Magnoliopsida; order Nymphaeales; family Nymphaeaceae; genus Nymphaea; species Nymphaea colorata. Next base: position 11,112,872 of record NC_045140.1, read on the forward strand.
TTCCCTGCTGCGGGCATGCTCAGACATGGCGCCGCCCCAGCTGCCATCGAAGACCCTTCTGCTTTTCCTCCTCCATCTTCTTCTTGTTCATCTACCAAAGGCTGCGACCTCAACTGCCGACAGCTTCAACTACAATGGTTTTAAGACAGCCGGCCTCATCTTGACGGACGAGTCCGGCCTCACTTCGACAGGCGCTCTGCAGCTAACCAGAGGTGACCGGGCACTGTGGAAAAAAGGACACGCCTTCCACGGTCAGCCCCTGAGGTTCAAGCAGTTTCCTTCATCTGCTGGCAACACGACCGTGTCTTTCAGCACCAGGTTCGTCTTCGCGATCGTCAACGAAATCGAGTACGACGGCGGCAACGGCCTCGCCTTTGCCATTGCTCCTTCCACCCTGTCGAACGCCATGGGCGGCGACTACCTGGGCCTCGTCCGGAACAACACCAACGGCAACTTCTCCAACCATGTGTTCGCCGTGGAGTTCGACACTTACCAGGGGACGTGGTTGAATGACCTCAACGACAACCATGTCGGCGTCGACATCAACGGCGTAACATCCAACAAGTCTGAAACTGCTGCTTACTTTACAGATGATGGCAAGAGCCAGAGAATCGATTTGAAGTCCGGGGATCTGATCCAAGCATGGATAGACTACAACGGAAGCGAGAAGTGGATCAATGTAACCGTGGCTCCGATTAGTCACACTTCCAAGCCGGCCAGGCCTCTCATATCTTACTCCATTGATCTGTACCCTGTTCTCCTCGATTCCATGTATGTTGGTTTCAGTTCGGGCACGTCGAGAGCGACGAGTGCGCATTACGTCTTGGCCTGGAGCTTCGCGATCAATGGAGAAGCGCAGGAACTGGATGTTTCCCACCTCCCCAAGATCCCCAAGAAAAAGACCTCATGGAAATCCTCTAAGCTCTTGCCATACTCCACGACCCTCTCCCTCTTGTTTCTTATGATGCTGGGCAGCGTCGCGTATCTGGTGTACAAGAGGAGGAAGCTGACTTCCGAAACGGTTGAAGAGTGGGAGCTGGACTACCCACACAGGCTGCCCTACAAGGAGATCTACAGGGCCACCAATGGTTTCAGTGAGAAGGAGCTCTTGGGGAGGGGAGGTTTTGGTAGCGTTTACAGGGGAGTGTTGCGCAGCAACGGCATGGAGGTCGCCGTCAAGAAAGTGGCGCACGACGGAAAGCAAGGGATGAAGGAGTTTGTCTCGGAGGTGTCCAGTTTGGGGAGGTTGAGGCACAGAAACTTGGTTCAGTTGCAGGGTTGGTGCAGGAGAAAGGACGAGCTGCTTCTCGTCTATGAGTTCATGCCTAATGGAAGCCTCGATACCTTCTTGTTCAATGCGAAGAAGAGGCACCTCAGCTGGGACGAAAGGTTCAAGATTCTCAAGGGAATCGCCTCCGGCCTTCTGTATTTACACGAAGGATGGGAGCAGGTGGTGATTCACAGAGATGTGAAGGCGAGCAACGTTTTGTTGGACGCCGAACTGAACGGGAAGTTGGGGGACTTTGGGCTGGCCAGGCTGTATGAGCATGGGACTAATCCGCAGACGACCCACATAGTGGGCACACTTGGGTACATGGCGCCGGAGCTGTCGATCACCGGAAAGGCGACGAAGAGCTCCGACGTCTTCGGATTCGGCGCCTTTCTCCTTGAGATGGCCTGTGGAAGGAGGCCGGTCGAGGCGACGAGGCCGAGCGATGAAATGGTTCTGGTGAGCTGGGTACACATGTGCTGGAGGAGGGGAGAGCTGCTCTCCGTGGTGGATGACAGGCTGGGGAAGAAGTATGTGGAGGCGGAGGTGGAGCTGGTGCTGAAGCTTGGAGTGCTCTGCTCTCAGACTGTGCCGGAAGCTCGACCGAGCATGAGGCAGGTGGTTCAGTTCCTCGATGGAGATGTGCCACTGCAGGAAGTCCCTCTGGAGAAGCTGCTTGTTGAGGACGACCTCGGCTACGACCAACTGGTCATGGCCTACCCTTCTTCAGACAAATTCACTTCCAAGTCCAGTTCGCGCATGGAGAACTCGGAGGTCTCTAGGGATTTGTACCTTCCACAGTCTGGATATTGAGTTAAAAAGAGTGAAGCCAATTTGGGTCCTCAGCAGTTCAGAAGAGGAAGCAGTCTTACCATCTTCTCTTATGTATTTACCTCTTAAGTAGAATGGCATTTAATTTGTTCGAACTAGTGAATTTAGATTTGCTTTAATGGAAGTTGATGATGGTTTCTTTCGCTTGAAGTGACGGCATCGTATTGAATTTGATCATTCGTTTCTTTACACATATCCATATACAAGTTCCTGTAAGTTCGGATTCAACTCAACTCTGCTGATTTCCTATGGAACATTTCAATTGAAGAACTGGCAATAGTTCTGTGAAACATTTCAATTCAAGACTTAGCAACAGAAGGGCTCAATATCGTACAACTTCTTTTTCATGTTACCGTGCTTACAATGGAATGCCCAAATGAAATGGACAATTAATGTGCATATAAGAAAACTCACAATTGAAATTGGCAGATGAAGGATCTGTCAATCGTGAAGTCTTCTCAGGCCAAAAATCATTTCCAGTTCTGTGTGAAGGAGAAAAACGCAAAAGAAGTCTGAATAAAGTAGAAAATAATGCTCATGCGACTCAAAGCACGCAGAACTTGAAGAATAGAGGAAGGCTAATTGTCTGCAAATTCTGCCATGAAGAATATTATTCCGATATGCCTGATCCTTCCTAAAGCTTTGTTGCATTCAGATCCTTCCCAACGTCACAATCTTCATGTTTTCTCCAAGTGGCAGTTTAGGTTGGGCAGTTACCTACTTGAGTATAGTACCGTTTTTTTTTTATTACATAATTTCCACTTTGCCAAGTATACTTTGATACGAAATTACGTTAGGTGACTCTTTAAATTTGTGATCATCTCGGCGAGCTTTTAAAAATTGGGATAAAAAACAAAATTTTAAAAAATTTAAGAAGTTAGGGAAAGGTCAAACAAAATGAGAAACTTATAAAAGAACTTCAAAAAATAAATAGATAAGCAACAAATAAATTAGAAAATGGAAAGAAGTAATTTCGTATTAGAAAAGCATGAAAAATGCCTAAAATGAAAAGACATGAAAACACGAAGTTTTTTTTTTGTGGTGTTTTTTAAAAGGCATTTTTCGCCTTTTTTGGTTGACTGATTAGTTTTCGTATTTTTAACATATTTAAAAAAAAGAGTTTCTTGTGAATATACTTGTAATAGCAGAACTTAAGAAGGGAGAGTACTGCTCTTATAATTATGCATGGGAACATTCCAGAGATGCTTTTACTGCAATGTCTTTGTGCCAAATGCCTTATCATATCAATGAATAAAATTTAAAGACGCAAAGCAACCTCCTCTAATAGCTAGCAGTAACATATTCACATGCATTCTTAATTTTAAAATGTGTAACAACAACTTTCACAGGCGATAAATTACATAGGAACTTGATTCAAACAATCTCTATTTTTCATACAAATAAAGGGTAGCAATGGATATCGGTACCTAACTAACACATACTCTTTAAAAAAATGTTATATTCAAAGTCGTAAATTAATTTCTTTGCTATTGAATCATTAACTAAAATTAATCATAGTTTGTTAAAGGTTAATTGCAATTTTTATTACCTGTCTAATTGTTTGTTTTCAATTTTATTTACTCATATATATATATATATATATTATATGGATGCTTTCTTGAAAACTGCTGCATCAGCATTTGTGACATAGATATATATGATACTTAAACTAGGATGCTGGGCTTAAAAGGCACCTCTACTTGGTCGCGGCACTTGAATGTAGCTTTCAGTGAAAGCGAGCACGCGTCTAAGTTGTGGCCTCAACATGGCCCTGTCACTGCTTCATGAAGCTCGTGATCAACATATGACTATGCTGTTATGTATTGGAGGGGAAAGTGGTTGGCTACTCCCGTATTCTTTACAAAATGCTTATAAAGAATGACTACTTGTTGAGAAACATGGACTCTTATGTATAAAATAATTATTTCATGACATGCTGATGATGAAAGATTTTCATCATTTATGTATCCACACAAACGGAGTAAAAAAGCTCTTGAAATGCATAAGGATCCACAAATCAAGGGTGGGAGGGCAAGTACGAGCCTCCACCTACTGAGCATTTAATAACAATAATGGCCATTGCTTGTTCCAGTCGTAGTTTTTTCCAGGCTCTGGTAGGAAAGTCAGTCAAAAAGATATATATATATATATATATATATATATATATATATATATATATATATATATATATATATATATATATATATATATATATATATATATATATATATATATATATATATATATATATATATATATGTTGGTGTGCTTCTAGAAGCCAATCTTTCATTTTAACACACTTGTTTGGTTTTTTAATATAAATCAAACTTTAGTGACAACTACCAAAGTTTAAAGCCTGTGAAACATTTTAGCATTTTCCAAATCATTTGAAAGTGCAACATAGTTGGCAAACTAATCGATTTGGCTTGTAATACCAAAAAAAAAAAACCATTTTATTGTTGTCTACCTTATGGCAGTAAATGTTAGTCATCATTGACATTTCTTTCCAGATCGCCCAAGTCAGATCTTAAGATCACCCATTTATTACGTCGCAAGTCATGACCTACCCGAGTCGGCTATGATCGTCAATCAATTATAACTTATAAGTTCGTTTTAGTCTTGTGTTGCTGAAAACTGATGTTTGTTTTTTTGTGAATTGTGAAATATATGATGGTTTTAAAGTAGTTTGTTTGCATAGTTAATATATTTATGTTCACTCTCAAAATGTTCTCTACATTCAGGTTGTCTTTTTTCCAAGACATTGTCTTGTTAGATATCTAAGCACTAACTTTAGTACATACATACAAATACTAAATATACATCATTCAGTTTTAGCTAAGCAAAAAATTAAAATATGTAGTCCCAACAGATTTACCTTCTTCATCTATTTACAGTGCAAATGCAATATGAAAAACTATGATCTCTAACTCCAGAGTTAACTCACTAACCTAGTGACCCAACCATCAGCCAATGCGAGTCTGAATCATGGATTTACCAACTACGTGATCATGTCAAATTTGAAACTAAAAGTATTGCATCATTTTGCAAGAAGATGAAAAGGATTATCAATAAGATTAAGTAATTAAGATGCCTTTCATACTAAAACACGGATATGCTTATTTAAGCGTACACATGCTTAGAATAAATGGCGGCAATTAAATTCAAAAGAACTTTTATCGACTCTGCCTTCTGTCGATGAAGGGTCCCTACAACGCATATGGACAAGCCACAGCTGTATTACTAAATTATTAGCTGACATGCATGTTATTATATGTCGTCTCTCGAATAAACAATTTAATCAAGTTTTGAGGCCTTTATTTAGTTGTCTTTATAAAAAGTGTGCTGTAATTTAGTTGACATAAAAACAATTCAGGTTCTAGAGGCAAACAATACGATATCGTGCATTAAAATTTTTTGAAAAGACAGGACATGATTAAAAAATTATGGCACTTGAGGGCAATCCCTACATAGGGTCTTCCTTTATAAATTGGGGCTCCATTGGAGATGACCACAGCCAGAGTCACGATAAAACGCACATGGAGCCATTGCATTTTCAGGAACTTCATTTAAAACATTGACGGTGGCAGAAAGCATGGCACAATACTTCTTTCTCCCTCTTTTTATATATATATATATATATATATATATATATATATATCATTGAAGAACGATTGTACGGACAATGAGCATCCATGGCATCCAATTGAGTTGGAGTAGAATGTTACTTGTACAACTTAACATGTAGTTCTACTTCTCAAGTTTCATGTTTTGTTTTAAGATACACAAACATTGTCGTAATCAGCATTTGGAATCTGTTCTTTAGAGTGCTTAGATAGGATTTTACCATTCGTAAACTTTCAGATTTTTAAACCCTTAATTCTCCAATTCTAGTAAAATCTCATTTGGCATGACCAGACAAGGAAGCCGTTTGAACCGTATCTTGACCTTTTTCTTCTTGCTACGCAAGGAATGAGCTTTTCTAGTTGCTGCTGGTGGCCAAAAACTTAGACACTAGAGTACTTCAAATGTTGACATATGAAGCACTGGACGTTCTTGTGCGGTAAAAAGGAAGCAGGGACATAGCAAGCACCACCCTCCACATATCAAAAGCAGGCTTAGTACCCTAGAGAGATCGAGGGCAGTAGGATGAAATTTTTCCACTCAGTAAAAAAAAACCGTACATAATGTTGTTGACTATATGAAGTCCACCAGACTATTTAATTCTTCCCGTGCTTTGGTTGGGAGCATAGGCAAACACATAGCCTTCACTTTGAAGGGTATACAGCGGGCTGCTATGCTGGGCAGAAAGGTGTTTCTACTTGTGTAACACTGTTTCTCAATTACGCAGCATTATGCATTGTTATGCATCTTTGAAGTCGAGCGTTGAAAACTAGTTGCATGGCCAACGAATGTTCACTAAGTCAGATTGGAGTAATTGCTGCAGAACTTAAATAATTATAGTTCAAAATCTCAAATTCATAAAGAAAGAAAGAAAAATTGGTAATACTGAACATTTAAAAAGTTAGAAATTATGTTTTACATATCAATCCTGAATAACATACATCCAATAAAAAACATATAGGTACATTCCTGATACAGGACCATCCACAACCAAAATACCAGCCACCCAATTTTGAAGACCATGAGCAACTATCCCAGCTCTATTTGCAATGTGTATCTGTTTTTAATCCTTTAGCATCTGTTGATTAATCCATACGTCGGAAACACCTCGTCAAGATAGAGTTGCTTACCAAAATTTTTTAATCCTGAAACTGATGCACAAGAACTTTGTAAGATGGTCAACACTTGAATCTTACATTGATAACAAAGCAACAGTTCTTAAACCCTAGATTTTCCAAATCCTTGTAAAATCTCAATTTGGTGACCAGACAAACGAATGGTAGCTAGATTTGTTGGTTCTGAACCTTGGAGATAATATCAACGTTTGGTCGAAAATAAAGTCGAGAAAAGAGAAAGAACTTTTTCTTTTCGCAGCCAAAGCAAACCGCGTTCAATCAAGATAACTTTTCCAATAGCGGTTGGTGCCGTAAAACTCTGATCAGACTACAATTCTGAATTGTTGACGTAGGAAGTGCACCCGGACGTGCGTGGTTCTTCACGTGCTCCGATTGGGTTAAGATGCAAACACATGGCGTTGACAGAATTCATTGCAGCCGCTGTGCTGCGCAGGAAGGTCGTTGTCCCCATTATATTACTCAGACCTCAGCTACCCTAGTAGTTCCCTTCCCCTGTGACATACTGTACAGCATATGTGTTTCCCAGATGGTAGCGTGATAGAGGCCCAGCCGAGGATCCACAGTGCACATGGCAGTGGCCAGTTCCATTCTCCCAGCAGGGACGAGGTTGAATCTGGTCAAATTTGGATTTAGATCCAAAATTCAGAACATAAAGCGGATCTAAAACCAAATTCGAGTACAAAATTTAGACCCAAACTCTTGATCCGAAATAAACCCGCTGGAGGTTGTGCCTCTATCATATTATTATTCCAAGGAATTACAAAGAATAAACTGGTTTGACAAGGACTCTTCCAGCAAACTTAGAGGTCTGAAACTACCGTCTAATTTGAGGGAGGCTGAAAAGAAAATGAAAAACAGTTTTACAGGAAAATCGTTGCTGCAAAGAAGCAAGATTTTAATTATTAAGTGGGTAACCATTGCAAGGCAACAAAGCAGCAACAAAAACAGAAATTAGGATATCGATCGGGTCAGTGTGATGAAATGCTGAAATAAAGGATGGATACATGTAATAGTTGGACGTTTCATTTAAGATAAATTTCTAGAAACCGTTGTAAAAGCCATTATGAATATCAAGTCTTGAGCACTATAGACTTCAAGGTTGATAGATGCGTTAAATCTTTTCTCTTTTGCTTAATTATTCTCTTTTTCTAACAAGTCTAGGACTTTTTCACCAATACATGAGATTGTTCTCACATTAACCTGAAGTACTGGTATAACATGTTCTTTAAAAAAATACAAATATTTACAGGGGCTTAGATACAATATGGTTCGCTCGAGTCGGACCATAGGATCGCCCATTATGTAAAGAGTTATGACCTACCCGAGTCGGTTATGATTGTCATTTAATTATAAGTTCCTTTTTGTCTTGTGTCTTTGAAAACTGATGCTTGTTATTTTGCGAATTGTGAAATATATATTAATATATGATTGTTTTAAATTAGTTCTGTCGTATTGTAAATTTGTAATTATGTTTACTAACTCGGGAATGAAAAGAGTTCTGCAACATGTGTACATTCAGATTGTCTTTTTTTCCAAGACATTGTCTTGGTAGGTATCTGATCACTAACTTTATAAACAAGCATACAAATGCTCATATTGTATGTTATTCAGTTTCAGTTAAGAAAATAAGATTAAAACATAAAGTCCCAACAGATTTACGTTCTTTTTTATTCTACTTAAAAGTGCAAACAAGTCCAGCCGAGGCCAGAGTTAACTGGCTGACCTAGTGGCCCATGAAACTGTCGGATAATGGGTTGGCCCAGTCCTAGCCTGGTCTAGGCCCGGGTAGTTACCAGCACAAAATTGCTGGGCCAGGCCAGTGCAGCCCTGCCCGATGCTCAGACCTAGTCATGCTTTCAAAATTATGGCGCTTGAGGGCAATCACTACATAGGATTTTTCTTTGTAAATTAAATGAATGTGAAAGAAGTAGAGTGGACATAAAGGCTCCAATGGAGAGGACTACTGGCAGAGCCACGAATAAAACGTATGTGAAGCCTTTGCATTTTCAGGAACTGCTTCTAAAACATTGACGGTTGGTAGAAAGCAAGGCACAATATCCCACCCCGCCGTATCCAACCATAAATATATATATATATAACATTGAAGAATGATTGTACGGCCAATCAGCTTTCATGTAACCCATTTGAGTTGGAGTGAAATGTTAATTGTACAACTTAATTTATCTAATCATGCAGTTCTATTTCTCAAGTTTCTTGTTTTGTTTTAGGATACAGCAGTATTGTTGTAATTTGCATTTGGAATCAGTTCTTTGGGGGTGCTAATTAGATATGATTTTATCATTCATAAACTTTTAGTCTTTTAAACCATTAATTATCCAATTATTGTAAAATCTCACTTTGCATGACCAAATAAAGGGGCGTAGATACTACTGGACGCCTTGTTTTTGAACCATTGACCTTTTTCTCCTTGCAGCGCAAGGACAGAATTTTTAAAACATAAAAAAAGCTAATTGTTCTGAGATGCGGAAAGTAGGGCTAGTGTCATGAGGAGATGGGAAAGGACAAGGGCTTGAACTTTGAATTGGATAAGTTCACCCAGAAGCACCTCAAAATGTAACGTTGACCATATGAAGTGCATTTGGCGCTTCACGTGGTCTGGTTGAGAGCAGAGGCAAACACATGCCTTCACTTTGAGCACAGAACAGATCATTATGGCCTTCACTTTGAGCACAGAACAGATCATTATGGCCTTCACTTTGAGCACAGAACAGATCGTTATGGCCTTCATTTTGAGCGCAGAATTCATTACACTAACTGCTTTGCTGGGCAGAAAGGTGTTATCCCTATCACATTCAATGCTGTGAGCGTGATTCAACTCTCACATACAAAAAGAAAAACGTTGTGGTTGATTGAAAAGGGCTCTGCAGTGGATGCTTCTGCTTTTACAACACTGTTTTCTCACTTATGGAGCATTATGCATTGTGTAATACCACCCCCCCTCTCTCTAAAGTCAAGAGCGTTGAAAAACAATTGCATGGCGAACCAATATTGAGTGAACCAGATTGGAGTAATTGCTATACTTTATATAGTGATAGTTCAAACTCTCGAATTTCATGTATTTGTTTTAGGATTCAGCAGTATAGTCGTGAATCAGTTCCATAGATAAAAATTTATTGTTCATAAATTTTGAGATTCTTAAACCCTAGATTTTCCAAATCCCTGTAAAATCTCATTTTGGTGACGGGGCAAACGAATGGTAGTGCTAGATTTCTTGGTTTTAAACCAAGGAGACAAGATCAACGTTTGGTGGAAAATTAATTCGAGAAAAAAGAAAGAACCTTTTCCTTTCTGCAGCGCAAGGAAACGGAGCTCCATCGGATCAGCATAACTTTTCTATAACACTTGAGGTGTTGAAGTGCCCCAGACTGACATGTTAATTTGGTTCTTCACGTGCCCCGATTGGGTGAAGAGGCAAACACGTCGCCTTCATTTGAGCGCAGAGTTCATTGCAGCTGCTGTGATTGGGAGGAAGGTGGTTGACCATATGATATTACTCAGACCTCAACTACCCTAGTAGTTCCCTTCCCCTGTGATACACTGTACAGCATATGTGTTTCCCAAATGGTAGCGTGATAAAGGCCCAGCCAAGGATCCTGATAGGACGCAAGCTGTGGGCACTGTAGCTGTCCCGAAAACCCATACTGTGCTGCCGTCCTGACCTCCCAAGATCTCTTCACGGATGCTTTCGGCGACAGAGTTATTAAGATTACAAGCCAATTTCTACCCGACTGGGGACAAACCCAGTGAATGCCCAAGGGTAAGGGTACAAGAAGGGCTTTTCCCGCCTATTCTAGGTCTGAACCTACTACACAGATGGGTTCAAGGCCTTACAACCGTTGCGTACAAGAATGCCCTCAGCCTCACTCAACAAACCATTCATTCATGCCTATTCGTACAAACCATTCCCCAGCCCATAGGTTGGTCCACAGTTAAGGCTGAAAGCGAGTAAACCCACCCCGTTCTATAGGGGGAGAGTGAGGCAAACCTCGCTGGGGCTAGCCCAGCGGCACGACCAAGGGCAGAAGACCAAGGCCCTCGGTATCCAGCAACGGACGGCGAGTCAGGCGAGTACCAACCTCTTCCACGCTTCCTATCGCGCCTTGGAAACACCATCAAACACAAACAACAGGGCAATTACCAAGAACGCAATTAACAGGAATATAGGAGGTTAATGTAGAGGAGCTTCACCAGACTGCAACAGGGACACCAGAAGCGAATGTAAGGGGTGAGACTGGCACCGATTAACGCCGGTGCACGCGCGCTGCCAAGCAGCCTTTGCTCCTAGCTCCTCACGGCTGGTACCTAGCGGCTCATCGAGCAGCCCTCAAAACAGAAAATCATGCAGTCAATGTTTAATCAAATAATAAGAACAGTCCCCAAGAGTAGAGAAGCGTCACCGTGTGCTAATTTAAACCCCGGGAGTAGACGTCAGTGGGGTGAGGCAAGCGCCGTTTAACGCCGGCGCAGGCGCGCTCCAAGGTAGCAAGTGCTCCAGCTTCCCACGGTCGAGACTGAAGTGCTCAGGTTCAAGGGCGTGGACAGGGGTCTAGCCGCTTCCGAAAGTCACCATAAATCATAGAAGTGTCCTTTCGAGCCGAATTTTGGACTGCAGCTCCGTCGAATGGTTATCCAAGGATGGTCCAAGATTGAGCTGGAAAGGGTCAAGCGTTCGGATTTTGGCTCTGGATGAAGACCCTGGACTGTCAGAGGCGACAGGCTTCAGGTTTGTCTCAGGCGCAGGACAGGGGAGCTCAATCTTGCGAAATTCACCAAAATTTACTCGAAGCTCGGATTGAGCTGAAATTTGGTGTGCAGCTGCCTGAGATAATTATCTATGGACGCCCAGAAGATGGGGGGCAAAAGCCCACCCTAAGGCCAGGTCGTTCCTTCAGAAAGACGCTGGACTGTCACCCGAAACAGAGGATAACAGGCATAACAGGGCAGTCATCCTTTGAAAATTCACAGCAAATCACCATGGCGTCGGATGAAGCTGAAACTTGGTAGGAAAGAGGCCAGGGTAATTATGATGGGACGCCCAGAGTATGGGGGGCAACTGCCCACCCTATGGCCAAGTCGTTAACAGGATTGGGGTCGGGTCTGCAACCTGAAACAGGGGTTCACGGCAGACAAAACCCAGCTCCTCCTTCTTCTCGGCTCATCCCAGCAACCTGTTCGTGCAGTCCACAGGCAGAAACTGAAAACAATCCACCAGGAAAAGGGGAGAATCGATCGGTCACCAGATTTGGGGTTTTCCCCCAAATTTGCTGTCGTGATCTGTGGAACCAGCTGTCGTTCAGGCGGAGATCGCACAGAGCGCCGTCGGCGGGTTCAGGATTCCGGCAAGGGGTCCTTGGCAGCTGTGGGCAGGCAGATTCTGCTCAGTGGTGAACCCTGGCGTCGCGCACTCCAACTGCAAGTCCTTTTGGTGAAGCTAGGAAGTTCTGCAGGCTGATCGGGTGGAGGAGGCACGGGCAGGGGCGGACCGCAACCAGCGAGCTCCAGATGCCGTCGGGGGGGGGGGGGTCGTTTGTAGCTGAAGACGGACGGATCCTTCTCAGGAACGAACCATGGTGTCGCCCAGAGGTGCAGAAGATAGCAGCGTCGTCCCATGGGTCAACCGGGAGTGCATCAGCGGCCTGGATGGATGAGGAGTTGCGGTATGAGCTGCAGTTGAAGCATCAGGCGCATCAGCAAGGGTTAGCTGCGGTGGATGGCGTTGGGGTTGCTTGGACCTCACGGGGGAGAGCAGAAGAAGCGTCAGAGGAAAGGGACGCATGGGGGAGATAGATGAAGGCAGGATCAAGGTGAGGAAGGCGCTAGGAGGTAGGGACGCGAGAGAGAGACACGGGGGAGACAGCCCTCGTCAAGGCGAGGGTGAACCCTCGGGCGGGAGGAGAGAGAAATCGCGAGAGAGGAGAGAGAGATCGAGTTTCTCATTTCAAAAACATACCTCTACAGTGAAGCTCAAGCGTTTTAAGGCTTGAGTGAACCGGTTTGGCTACCGACTCGGTTTTACGTGGCCGAACCGGTTTCAAATCCAATAAGCTTACAAATACAAGGGTTTAAGTTTTAAAATATGTACAAACGTAAAGAGGGAACCGCTTTGCACGGTCACCCAAGTCTAACATCACTCGCTCCCAGGGCGAGATCGGCCGAGGCGCTCGAGTCGGGTGTGAACCCGCTTCACCCAGACTCATGATGGGTGGTCTTCTTCCCGAGCGTGGTCGAGTCCGGGTCATCCTCCTTCAGCACCAGTCCCTCGCTCCGTGTGTCCACTGGCTCCTTGGTCCCACTAGGTCCGGGTACTTCTTCGAACCTGTTACAAGAAGGGTTAGCCATAGATAAGTCTAAACGCGGGTCGACCATCGGCTCTTTCCCAGCTCGGCGGGTGGGGACGAGGTCAGCCCTGGTCGTAGCCCTGACGACGCTAGCTGTCTCGCGCTCGTCGGCGCCACCTTCGGACGTTGGCGGCCTTCTTCGGCGCCCCTCGGCGCTGGTGTGGCCGGTCCCGGAAGGCACCCTGCTGCCTCCTACGCCCTCGACTGGCTCAACGGCCGTAGCTGTCTCCTGGATGTCACCCTCTTCCGCGGTCCTGGCTCATCCCTGAGGCGGCAGAGAACGGGCCTCTCCACTCCCTCGACGCTTGGCCGGGGTGGCCCTGCGTCTCACGGCCTCGCCTACGTCCTGTCTCGTCGGAATTCTAGAGAGACCCATATCAGATCCACCCCGCTGAGTTTGAGCTTGTCCCCAAGCTCGTGCGTACGGAAACCTGTGGGCGATCTGGTCGAACTCCTCCCAGGAGGTGCCTTGGTCTCGTCCCTCCCACTCGACCAAGACCTCATGACGTGTGCGACCCTGACGCTGCACATAACGGTGCCTAAGTATCCTGTAGGGTCGAGGCAGCTGATCTGGAACGTGCTCAATCTGTTCAGGAAGTTCTCCCACATGCGGCTTGAGGCGCGTCACATGGAAAACCGGATGCACGAGAGCCGTGGCAGGTAATGCAAGGCGGTAAGCTGCCCGGCCGATCTTCTGTAGCACAGGGTAGGGACCGTAATATCTCGAAAGCAACTTCGAGTAGGGCTGTCCAAGCAACGACTTTTGCCTGAGGGGCAGACGCTTCAACCAAACGTAGTCTCCGACTGCGAACTCACGGTCCTTCCGACCTTTATCATACACCTGTTTCATCCGATTTTGTGCCCGTAAGATATTTCGTCGGAGTGTCGCCAGGGCATGTTCTTGGGTGCTAAGACTGCAATCGACGTCCTCATTTCTGGCAGTGCCCCCTTCAAATCTCGGTATCCGAGGGGGTGGAATACCGTATAGAGCCTGATAACGTGTCGTAGCTGTGGCCCCATGTAAGCTAGTGCTGTAGGCCCATTCGGCCTATGACAAGTGTCGCACCCAAGTGGCCGGTCTATCACCCACATAACATCGCAAGTACGTCTCAAGTGTGCGATTGACCACCTCGCTCTGTCCATCGGTCTGGGGATGGTGGGCCGTGCTGAAGTTTATAGTGGTGCCAGCCTTGCGCATGTACTCTCTCCAATAGGAACTCAAGAAAATAGAGTCCCTGTCACAAACGATAGTGCTAGGCATGCCATGCAGCTTCCCTACGAAATCCTGAAAGACATCAGCGACAAGAGGTCGGGGTAGTGCCTGGGCAGAGGGGCGAAATGACCATACTTAGTCAGGCGATCCACTACCACAAGAATAGCTTCCTTGCCCTCTGAACGGGGAAGGGTATCAATAAAATCCATAGAAATATCAGCCCACGGTCTAGTCGGAATGGGTAAGGGGTGCTGGTGCCTAGGAGGGTTAGTTGCCTCGTACTTCTCACGCTGACAGATCTGGCACTGACGGACAAACTCCCTTACATCAGACCGTAATCCTCTCCACCAAAATTGAGACTTACTCCGGTGGAGGGTCTTAGCTACTCCTTCGTGGCCAGCCGCAGGTGCACAATGGAAATGAAGAAGGAGTTCACGCCTTAAGGTCGACCCCGCAGGCACGACAACCCGCCCCTTACGATACAACAAATTCGCCCTGAGGCTATACAAGGGAATGGACCCTGGGTTGTCATGTAAAGACTGCCTCAGAAGCCGCAACTCTGGGTCTCTCATCTGTTCAGCCTCAATACGCCCCCATAAATCTGTCTCTAGTACTGAAAGTGTCAACATCTGCTCAGGTAACCGAGACAATACATCTACTGCAGTATTATCAGGACCCCTTTTGTATTCTATCAGAAAGTCGTACCCGAGGAGCTTCGCAAGCCATCTCTGCTGAACGGGGGTGGAAACTCTCTGAGTGAGCATATACTTGAGGTTGTGGTGGTCTGTCCTGATGACGTCTGCCAAGAAGATACGGCCTCCATTTAGTGACAGCCAGAACTATCGCCAAGAGCTCCTTATCATATGTCGAATACGGACGAGCTCGGCTAGTAAGAGCCTTAGACATAAAAACAATGGGGTGCTTGTTCTGACTGAGCACACCCCCACTCCACAATCACACGCATCTGTCTCCACTACAAACTATTTAGTGAAGTCAAGAAGGACAAACACAGGTGAAGACATCATCGCCTCCTTCAAATGCTCAAAAGCTGCTTTGGATTTGTCTGTCCACGCAAACTGGTCTTTCTTTAACATACTAGTCAGAGGAGCTGCGATAATACCATAATTCTGACCGACGATAGTAGCCTGTTAGCCCCAAAAACCCTCTCAGCCCACGTAAATCTTTGGGAAGCGGCCATTCTTTCATCACATGAAGCTTCTCAGGGTCTGTCATCACACCCTCTTTAGATACAATGTGCCCCAGGTAACCAATAGAGGGCTGACCAAAACTACATTTAGATAGCTTGGCAAACAAACTGTGCTCACGCAACAAATTCAAGGTCCGTACCAAGTGATCTATGTGCTGCTCCATCGACCGGCTGTAAACAAGGATGTCATCGAAGAAGACAAGGATGAAATCTCGCAAGTGAGGCCAAAAGATATCATTCATGCAGCGCTGAAATGTGGCTGGTGCGTTGGTCAGGCCAAAGGGCATAACCAAGAACTCATAGTGCCCATCATGAGTTCGAAAAGCTGTCTTGGGGACGTCATTAGCATTCATACATATCTGATGATATCCTGCCCTCAAATCTAACTTGGAGAAGACAGTGGCGCCGGCCAACTTGTTTAAAAGCTCATCAATCATCGGAATCGGATGTCTGTCTTTCACCGTAGCCTCATTCAAAGCTCTATAGTCGATACAGAACCTCAAAGTTTCGTATTTTTTCTTCACTAGGAGTACAGGCGAGGAATAGGGGCTGCTACTGGGCCTGATAATGCCCCCTTCAAGCATTTCTTTCACTAGCTTCTCAATCTCTGACTTTTGCACGTACCCATAGCGGTAGGGTCTGACATTGATAGGCTCAGTACCATGGGTCAAGTTAATCTGATGATCATAAGATCGAGGGGGAGGGAGCCCCTTTGGCTCCATAAAGACGTCCTCAAACTGTCTCAAGAGATGTTGAATTTCTGGCGGCACTTGTTCATCGTCAGGTTCGGCCGCAGGAGATACATCTGTAGCTACTGAAATAACCCAACAAGCAAGATGCTGGGCAGCAATGAGCTTGAGCGCTGCCTTGGGTGAAACATTAGGTCTGATGCCCCGTAGTGTAACAGTAGTACCTCCCTCTCCTTTCTGGAAGCTCATTTGCATTCTAGCGAAATTCCACACGATGTTCCCGAGGTTTTCCAGCCACTGAATCCCCAGTACGACATCGGCCCCATCAATGGGTATGACCAACAAGTCAACCACAAATGCCTCCCCTTGCATTACTAAATCCACAGCTCTGCAAACATGTCTGCAAGTGAGACGGGCACCATTTCCTACAACCACGGTGAGAGGTCTGTGCGGTGACAACGTGCAACCCACTTTCTGAGCAACCTCAGTCCTGATATAGTTATGGGAGGCTCCTGAATCCAAAAGAACGATCACACCTGTCGACTGAATGAACCCCACCATTCGCATAGCTCTGGGGCGGTTGGGGTTGGTAACTGTGTGGCACTCACCACTAGGTGACCCTGGCTGCTCTAGGGCAGCCTCTTCCTCAACCTCTCCACTGGGGGTCTCAGTGGTACTTCCCTCACCGGTTTCCTCAAGTACCACAACCAGTTGGAAGGTTCTGCAAACATGTTTGGGCTCTCATTTCTCTTTACATTTTATACACAAGCCTCTTCTGATGAGTTCGTCCCTTTTGGCCTTAGAGATATATCTGACAGGCACCTTATCCTGAAAGGCAGGTCTTCCCTCATAGGTCTTACCTGTGGCAGGTTTGATAGCACGAGGTGATGGCAGTTTCCCGAAGTGTTTCTTGTCCCTCGGAACATCCCTGTAGGATTTCCGTATCTCTTGCTTCCTCTTCATCTTATCCTCTTTATGTCTAGCCACACGCATGCATTTTTGTAGCTCACGGGACAGCTGGCCTAAAACTGACAACTGAATTTCTGGCTGAAGCCCGCCAATGAATGCCCCAACTAAAGCCTCGTCATCCCAACCAGTCACCAAACAAGCAAGGCTCTCAAACTGATCCTGATAGTCTAACACTGATCCTGTCTGCGTTAAGGATTTGAGCTGCACATTAAAATCTGCAAAGCGAGCATCTTCAAACCTGCCCATCAAAGCAGCCCTGAATTTTGCCCATGTAATGTTTGGGTTCCTGTGGGTGATGTTGCGATACCACTGGAGGGCAGGTCCCTCCAACAGTAGCATAGCGTAGGTAAGCTGATGCTCTGGGGGCACTCCCAAACACTGAAAATATCTTTCAACCTTATAGAGCCAGTCCCTCGTATTCTTGCCATTAAACATAGGGCACTCCAATTTCCACGTGGGCATCCTGTCGTCAATTCCTCCTTGTCTTCGGGGATGGAAATCATCCCTATTTCGAACTCTACGACCACCGGGGTAGTGCCATTCACCCTCATCTTCCTCGTAGTCACCATGAAAAGTAGGATCAACAGTAGCACTTTGACCCTCTCTAAGCGGCGGGGAAAGTAACCCTTTCCCATCTGTCGACCTGACTGACTGTATGATCGTTTGCTGCATCAGATGGAGCATCTTTTGCATCACTGATTCAGTAACTCCGCCATGCTGCACATAAGAAGTGGTCGGTACATCACAGCCAATTGTGGCCGGGGGCAAGGGTGGAGCACCTAGAGGAGCGTCAAGCACCCTCCTCTTAAGGTTGTCCAGGCGCTCAACAATCGTGCGATTGTCCTCACGCATCTGAATCATCATATCCATAAGGGAACTCAAAGTAACTGACGTGACCTCATCCCCTGCTTCAACAACTGCCCCTTCCTCTGAGATCACCTGTGACTCGATGTCCTTCGCCACCTGTTTATCTTTTTGAGGCGCCATAGCTGCCGAACACAAACTGAGCAATCCTCTGCAAAACACCGAAAACTGACTCGTGAAGACCGCTCTGATACCTACTGATAGGACGCAAGCTGTGGGCACTGTAGTTGTCCCGAAAACCCAGACTACGCTGCCGTCCTGACCTCCCAAGATCTCTTCACGGATGCTTTCGACGACAGAGTTATTAAGATTACAAGCCAATTTCTACCCCACTGAGGACAAACCTAGTGAATGCCCAAGGGTAAGGGTACAAGGAGGGCTTTTCCCGCCTATTCTAGGTCTGAACCTACTACACAGATGGGTTCAAGGCCTTACAACCATTGCGTACAAGAATGCCCCCAGCCTCACTCAACAAACCATTCATTCATGCCTATTCGTACAAACCATTCCCCAGCCCATAGGTTGGTCCACAGTTAAGGCTGAAAGCGAGTAAACCCACCCCGTTCTATAGGGGGAGAGTGAGGCAAACCTCGCTGGGGCTAGCCCAGCGGCACGACCAAGGGCAGAAGACCAAGAACCTCGGTATCCAGCAACGGACGGCGAGTCAGGCGAGTACCAGCCTCTTCCACGCTTCCTATCGCGCCTTGGAAACACCATCAAACACAAGCAACAGGGCAACTACCAAGAACGTAATTAACATGAATATAGGAGGTTAATGTAGAGGAGCTTCACCAGACTGCAACAGGGACCCCAGGAGCGAATGTAAGGGGTGAGACTGGCACCGATTAATGCCGGTGCACGCGCGCTGCCAAGCAGCCTTTGCTCCTAGCTCCTCACGGCTGGTACCTAGCGGCTCATCGAGCAGCCCTCAAAACAGAAAATCATGCAGTCAATGTTTAATCAAATAACAAGAACAGTCCCCAGGAGAAGAGAAGCGTCACCGTGTGCTAATTTAAACCCCAGGAGCAGACGTCAGTGGGGTGAGGCAAGCGCCGTTTAACGCCGGCGCAGGCCCGCTGCAAGGCAGCAAGTGCTCCAGCTTCCCACGATCGAGACTGAAGTGCTCAGGTTCAAGGGCGTGGACAGGGGTCTAGCCGCTTCCGAAAGTCACCATATATCATAGAAGTGTCCTTTCGAGCCGAATTTTGGACTGCAGCTCCGTCGAATGGTTATCCAAGGATGGTCCAAGATTGAGTTGGAAAGGGTCAAGCGTTCGGATTTTGGCTCTGGATGAAGACCCTGGACTGTCACAGGCGACAGGTTTCAGGTTTCTCTCAGGCGCAGGACAGGGGAGCTCAATCTTGCGAAATTCACCAAAATTTACTCGAAGCTCGGATTGAGCTGAAATTTGGTGTGCAGCTGCCTGAGATAATTATCTATGGACGCCCAGAAGATGGGGAGCAAAAGCCCATCCTAAGGCCAGGTCGTTCCTTCAGAAAGACGTTGGACTGTTACCCAGAACAGAGGATAACAGGCAGAACAGGGCAGTCATCCTTCGAAAATTCACAGCAAATCACCATGGCGTCGGATGAAGCTGAAACTTGGTAGAAAAGAGGCCAGGGTAATTACGATGGGACGCCCAGAGTATGGGGGGCAACTGCCCACCCTATGGCCAAGTCGTTAACAGGATTAGGGTCGGGTCTGCAACCTGAAACAGGGGTTCACGGTAGACAAAACCCAGCTCCTCCTTCTTGGCTCATCCCAGCAACCTGTTCGTACAGTCCACAGGCAGAAACCGAAAACAATCAACCAGGGAAAGGGGAGAATCGATCGGTCACCAGATTTGGGGTTTTCCCCCATATTTGCTGTCGTGATCTGTGGAACCAGCTGCCGTTCAGGCGGAGATCGGACAGAGCGCCGCCGGCGGGTTCAGGATTCCGGCAGGGGGTCCTTGGCAGCTGTGGGCAGGCGGATTCTGCTCAGTGGTGAACCCTGGCGTCGCCCAGGGGTGGAGAGACCAACTGCAAGTCCTTTTGGTGAAGCTGGGAAGTTCTGCAGGTTGATCGGGTGGAGGAGGCACGGGCAGGGGCGGACCGCAACCAGCGAGCTCCAGATGCCGTCGGGGGGGGGGGGCGGGTCGTCTGTAGCTGAAGACGGATGGATCCTTCTCAGGAACGAACCACGGTGTTGCCCAGAGGTGCAAAAGCTAGCAGCATCGTCCCATGGGTCAACCGGGAGTGCATCAGTGGCCTGGATGGATGAGGAGTTGCGGTATGAGCTGCGGTTGAAGCATCAGGCGCATCAGCAAGGGTTAGCTGCGGTGGATGGCGTTGGGGTTGCTTGGACCTCACGGGGGAGAGCAGAAGAAGCGTCAGAGGAAAGGGACGCACGGGGGAGATAGATGAAGTCAGGATCAAGGTGAGGAAGGCGCTAGGAGGTAGGGACGCGAGAGAGAGACACGGGGGAGACAGCCCTCGTCAAGGCGAGGGTGAACCCTCGGGCGGGAGGAGAGAGAAATCGCGAGAGAGGAGAGAGATATCGAGTTTCTCATTTCAAAAACATACCTCTACAGTGAAGCTCAAGCGTTTTAAGGCTTGAGTGAACCGGTTTGGCTACCGACTCGGTTTTACGTGGCCGAACCGGTTCCAAATCCAATAAGCTTACAAATACAAGGGTTTAAGTTTTAAAATATGTACAAACGTAAAGAGGGAACCGCTTTGCACGGTCACCCAAGTCTAACATCACTCGCTCCCAGGGCGAGATCGGCCGAGGCGCTCGAGCCGGGCGTGAACACGCTTCACCCAGACTCAGGATGGGTGGTCTTCTTCCCGAGCGTGGTCGAGTCCGGGTCGTCCTCCTTCAGCACCAGTCCCTCGCTCCGTGTGTCCACTGGCTCCTTGGTCCCACTAGGTCCGGGTACTTTTTCGAACCTGTTACAAGAAGGGTTAGCCATAGATAAGTCTAAACGCGGGTCGACCATCGGCTCTTTCCCAGCTCGGCGGGTGGGGACAAGGTCAGCCATGGTCGTAGCCCTGACGACGCTAGCTGTCTCGCGCTCGACGGCGCCACCTTCGGCCGTTGGCGGCCTTCTTCGGCGCCCCTCGGCGCTGGTGTGGCCGGTCCCGGAAGGCACCCTGTTGCCTCCTACGCCCTCGACTGGCTCAACGGCCGTAGCTGTCTCCTGGATGTCACCCTCTTCCGCGGTCCTGGCTCGTTCCCGAGGCGGCAGAGAACGGGCCTCTCCACTCCCTCGACGCTTGGCCGGGGTGGCCCTGCGTCTTACGGCCTCGCCTACGTCCTGTCTCGACGGACTCCTAAACAGGCCCGTATCAGATCCACAATCCACAGTGCACATGGCAGTGGCCGGTTCCATTCTGCCAGCAGGGACAAGGTTGAATATTGTCAAATTTGGATTTAGATCCAAAATCCAGAACATAAAGCGGATCTAAAACCAAATTCGAGGACAAAATTTAGACCCAAACTCTTGATCCGAAATATACCTGCTGAAGGTTGTGCCTCCATCGTATTATTATTCCAAGGAATTAACTATAGACTTCAAGATTGATAGATGCGTTAAATATTTTCTGTTTTGCTTATTCTCTTTTTTCAACAAGTCTTGGACTTTTTCACGGATACAGGGGCTTAGGTATTGCATAATAATAGGAAGATATCAAAAATTCTTGCTCGTAACTCGCCCTTTAGTTACACGCCAACACTTCACCTATCATGGCCTCTTCCACACGGCAGACCACCGGAATTCCCTTGCCTGAAAAGATCAGGTATGCGGTTTGGGCTCCCTCAATTTGGAGCGGACCGCACTTTAGCTGTCTCATAATATTATCTAATAAGTTATGATTCACTTTGTTGTCACTCGGGTTTATGAACGTTAGAAAAAGCTTTTCTTTTAAATAATGTCTACCTTCACGTCTGTGAATGTTAATCATCATCACTGACGTTTCTTTGCAAATCGTCGGAGTCGGATCATAGGATTGCCCATTATGTCACGAGTCATGACCTACGCATCCGAGTAGGCTAATTATCGTCAATTAAGTATAAGTTCTTTTTTTTTTTTGGTCTTGTATTGCTGAAAACTGATGTTTGTTATTTTGTAAATTGTGAAATATATATTAATATATGATGGTTTTAAAGTAGTTTTGTCGTATTCTTAATTTGTATTTATGTTCACTCTCAGTTACTTGGTAATGAAAAAAGTGCTGCAACATGTGTACATTCTGGTTGTCTTTTCTCCAAGGCATTGTTTTGTTAGACTAACTTTACTAAACATACATACAGATACTCATATTATATGTTCTTCAGTTTCAGTTAAAAAAAAAAAAATTAAAACATAAAGTCCCAACAGATTTACACACCTTCTTTATCTACTTAAAAATGCACTGCAAGTTTTGCCGAGCCCAGAGTTAACTCGCTAACCTACTGAGCCATGCAACCAACAGCCAATAAGAGTCCAACTCATGGGTTTCCCAACTGCCCCATCATGTCAATGTTGGAACTAGAAGTACCGAATCATTTTGCAATCCATGAAAATTGGCAATTAAGATACCTTTCACACCAAAACACGCATATGGTTATTTAACTAGGCGGCCTACACATGCTTAGAATAAACGGCGGCAATTAAATTAAAAGTAATTTTTAATGGACTCTGCCTTGGGTCGACGAAGGGTCGGTACAGCGCATATATATATATATATATTATATGGAACCGAATTGAGTTGGAATGGAATGCTAATTGCACGACTTAAATTTAAGGGCGTTTGGATGACACCCCCCATCTAACCCAAAAGTACATGGAACGTTGACTGTATGAAGTGCACCAGACTATTTGGTGCTTCAAGTGCTCTGGTCAGGACAACCAGACTATTTGGTGCTTCAAGTGCTCTGGTCAGGACAAGAGGCAAACACATGGCCTTCACCATAAGCACAGAACAGATCATCTTGGCCTTCATGTGGAGCGCAGAATTCATTGCAGCTGCTGTGCTGGGCAGGAAGGTGAATGACCATATGATATTACTCAGACCTCAGCTACCCTAGTAGTTCCCTTCCCCTGTGCTATACTGTACAGCACTTGTGTTTTCCAGATGGTAGCGTGACAGAGGCCCAGCCTAGGATCCACAGTGCACATGGCAGTGGCCAGTTCCATTCTGCCACCAGGGACAAGCTTGAATCTTGTCAAATTTCGATTTAGATCCCAAATTCAAACCACTGAACGGATCTGAACACAAATTCAAGCAAAAAAATGTAGACCCAAACTCTTGATCAGAAATGAGAATTTGTGAGAAGATACCAGAAAAGCCAGGCCCACGAACATTCGGCGGGTTTTGAGTTATTTTGTAATGGAAAATAAAAACTTGGGTTAAATTTTTAATTGAGCGCCAACACTAACGTGGGGGAGGGCTCATTTGCAACTTGTCTCCTTGGTTTGATTTCTTCTTCTTCCTCTTCTGCAGTCTATAGTCTTTTTTGTTATTTCTGCATTATATATAGGTTGTCCAGCATCTTTTGTAAGGTTTCCTTGTATATCCCAAGCTTTTGAAAAAGTAAATTTATTCCTTTAATTTGTTTTTTCAGAAGTTTTGCTTTGGCCCCTATACAAATTCTGTGGATCGTATAATGGCCCCCAAACACAAAATTGACATGATCTCTTCATCAGGTTTGGAAAGTTGTTCAACAGTCTGTTCCTACCTTCCAGGGCATTGCGAAGCATCCTCTTCCATTTGTTGTTGTTAGCCAAAATTGCCAATTCTATGTTGATCATGATGAACTTTTCGTACACAGATTGAAGGCAAAATAAGTTCTGGGGTGCTCTGGTCCTCCACACTGCTTGCTGCCTCGTACCATATTATCTCGTTAGCATTTCGACTTAAGGCTGCCTAGATATGACCCACAAATTGAGGCAAGGAGAATTTCATCTCATGATGTGTAGAGTCGTTCCTAAGCTGCCAAATCTTCCATAGAATAGTAGAGAAACACAATCTCCAGCACCTTCCCAGCCAGCCGCGTTTGAAGGACATAGCATGCCATTTCTTGAATTCATGGATAGCGTTTGAATGGCGCACTCTTCGAACTCCAAACTTCCTGAAAATTAAAAGCCAAAGCTTGGCAGCAAGCTTACGTTGGAAGAATAAGTGGTTAGTGTCCTCCTCAGAACACAGACATAAGGAACACCTACTTGCTAATTGGATGCCAAGATGTTTAAGTCTATCTTGAGTGGGATGCCAGCCTTCACAAGCTAAATAAAATGTCCACAAACTGCAAGGGTGACTTCTGCTAGCCCAGATCTTCTATCTCCAGTTGTGAGAGGCATTGGAAGTGTGTATAACCTCCTAATTTCATTTTGCTCAAAGATGAGGAGTTCTTTCCATTCCATAGGAGACAGTATGCTGAGTTAGCGTTGTTCTCCAAAATGCAATGTGGGAGTATAGAAAGAATGAACTCCCGAATGGCGTCATTTCAATTTCTGCTAGAAATATAAGTGTGGATCTGAGCTACGGTGGAGTGGATATCAGAAAAAACCTGACCCGGAAGATCAACATGAATTTCAGTAATGAGAATCCTAAAATTCCACATGTCCATCCAAAAATGCACTTGATGGCCGTCATTTAACTTTCCATTCCACCGGGTTTTTGTTTTCAGACCAGACCTTCAGCATGCTCTTCCATAACCAAGAGTCATGGTTCTTCTTAGAGCAAGTCCAAAGACTGTTTTCTGACAAATATTTGCTTTTGAAAATATTAGTCCAAGGCATCTCCTTGGACGGAGTGGAGATAATAAGCTGGAGAAGAGCTGCCCGATTAAGTCCCTAAAAGAGACTGGATTCCCACACCTCCTTCCTTAATAAGATATAGCGGGAGGAATAACATTAGTCTATTGTTGGAGTCTATACAGGCGGCGGTAAAGAATTTCCATTGCAGCGATGAATATATATGGAGAGAGTGGGTCTCATTGCCGAATGCCACTAGAAGTAGGAAGCAAATCCCTTCACGCACCGTTAATTTAAACTGCAATAGACGTAGATGAGACACATGCCATAATCCTCTGTTTCCATCAGGGGTGAAATCCAACGTATAGTAAGGATTGGGAGATATATTTTCAATTCAAATGATCTTAAGCTTTAGACAAATCAACTTTCATCGCTAGAGATGGATGATGGATATGATGAAGCCCTTGAACCACTACATGAGCAACAATGATGTTATCTCTAATACGACGACCCTTGTGAAATGCACTATGATCCGGGGAAATGATTTTGTAAAGAGAGATCTCATTTTGTTAGCCCAAATCTTAGAAATAATTTTGTAATGAGTGTTGCACAAGCCAATCTGTCTGAATACTTCCCGACGATTTGCACCCCCTTTCTTAGCAATCAACGCAATAAGATATTGATTCAGTTTTTTAACAAGTCTACCTATATGAAAGAAATCCGTGACTGCGAGGAACACTTCTTCACCTATCATGTACCAGAAATGTTGGAAAAGGTCAGCTGAAAAGCCATTAGGGCCTGGGGCATTGTAAACATCCATGGAGAAAGTAGCATTTCTGACTTCCTCCTCTATCACAGATGTAAGTAGGAGATTATTTTCCTCCTCGCTGACCATTTCCCCTATTGTAAGATCCTGCATGACATCTCCAGAGAACCCATCATCTTGCAGGAGAGAAGAAAAGTAGCTTCACAAATGCCCCTTGTAGTGAGAGGATCCCTAGAAGGATCTTGTGGGCCTTCGATGAGACGTAAATGCCCTCTACCTTTGACGATCTCATGGAAAAATTTAATGTTACGGTCACCCTTTTTGATACATTTCGATTTGGATTTTTGTTTCCATAGAAGCTCTTCATCATCCATCGTTTCCTTAAGTTCTTTCTTAAGGAAAGTTCATAATCCACCATGATATATCCAGTTCTCTATTCTCAAATCGAATCAAATCTAGTTTTTTTTGTAAGGATATAATTCTTTTAGGGATGTTACCACAACGTAACCTGTTCCATTCAGAAAGTTCTTTTCTCACTACTTCCAAGTTTGGCAAGGGCCCTAACCATGGGGTAGCCATGAACAACCAACCTCCATTTCTCAACAGCAATTTGATGACAACTTTCTTTTTTACCCCAAAACAACTGGTATTTAAACAATCTCTTGCCAAAGTAATTAGAGATAGAATATCCCACTGATGAGGGAAGATGAACATATAATTGGGATAGACCACCAAGTCCATTCATCCATAGAGAGTTTAATAGGCACTAGTCTAACCTGCAGAGAATCCTCTCCGGCCCCTCCCCGTTATTAGACCAAGTGAAACGCCTCTTTCTATTCTCCAAGATCCGTGAGATTGCAATAAGTAAAAAAGGAATTAAAAGTAGCACAACAGTTAAAGTTTGGAGCCTTCCCTGTTTTGTCCCTTGCATGCCTAAGGGAATTAAAATCACCAACAAGTGGGAGGTCAATAGAGAGGATGTTCTATCTTAGGAGAATAAATTGACTGGCTCTAGTCATAAGGCTTGGACTCATATAAACCCCCGAAACAGCAAACTGGAGTGGGTCCTCTTTCTTTTTAAAAATACATAAAGAGTAGAATTCATAATGCTGGATAGACAAGTTTCTAACAGAGTGTGGGCGCCAAGCCTCTACAATCCTTCCAGAAAAACCACCATTGTCGTTTCTAAACCATGCATATTGAGGGTGAAGCTTAGTAAAACGACTAAAGGGAGTAAGAGAGAGCATAGTATCGTACAAAAGACCACATCAGGGACATCATTCTGTAATTTCGCACCAAGCCTCTCACATTCGACGCTATGATTTTAAGATACATAGAGACTAATCCACGGGTTGGGGATGGTCCTCCTTATCCAAAGTGGCTAAGGCAATACAGATACCATCATCTGGGACTTTATTCTCCTTCCCCAAATCCATATTGCTATTCTCCTTCCAAGAGCCATCAACTGAGCTAGGGCTGCACAACGAGCCGGGCTCGACTCGAACTCGCTCGGCTCGAGCTCAACTCATTTATAAACGAGTCGAGTTCGAGCTGAAAGTTGAACTCGTGTCAATAAACAAGTCGAGTTTGAGTTGCAAAAACTCGACTCGTTTAAACTCGACTCGATATATTAAATCGATTAAATTGAATAAACCGGTTCACGAAACCATTTCACCGGTTTAAGGTAAAAACTCTTTTCTCTTCCCATTCGGTCTTCACTCTTCCTTCTTTCAGTTCACTCTTCTGTCTGCTCTCTCTTTTGTTGTCTTCCCTATTCCGTTGACCACGACCTGAGGGCACTTGATGTCTTCCAACTGCTCTCTCTCTTCCGCTGCTGCTGCCTTCTCTCGCCGGCTGCCACTACTGCCTTCTCTCGCCGGCCGCCGCTGCTGCTGCTGCCTCAGACACATCCGTTGTCCTTCTCACTCTTGCTGCACCTCCTGCTCCCGCCTTCACGCTAGGTACCCCTTCGGCCTTCCTTTTTTCTTCTCCTTGTTGTCGTTCTTCTTCCTCCTCCTCCCAATTGATTTTGCCCAAATGAAACCCACCAGAAATCAAACACATCCGTCGCCTTTCCCCTTCTCTCGCTGTTGCTGCCTCAAACACCATCAACGCTCGTATTCACTGCTCTTGAGGGACTGTTTGCTACCTCCTCCTGTCCCTTCCACAAGGTTTACAGGTCTTCTCGCTCTCCCTCTCTTTCTCTCTGCTGCTTTGTTGCATAGCCCCTTTTTCTTCTGTTTTCGAGTTTTTTTGTTGAACTATGTTGCATTGATGATGTATTTGACAAAATAAAGGGTATGATTATGTGCTTGATTACAACGAGAAATAGGTTTTCCTGTTCACATGCAGAGAAGTAGATGGTTGAAGAACACAGTTAATCGAGTTAAAAGGAAGGAGCAAGAAGAGTTTTGTGGCGTAGATGCAGTAAACGAGTTAATCGATTCGAGCTCGAGCTCAACTTTGTATAATTGAGTCGAGCTCGAGCTTGTGTTAGGCAGCTAGACTCAAGTTCCTCGAGCTCTTTGAGCGTCGTGTGCAGCCCTAAACTGAGGAGCATCATTTTTTGACGTAACAGGCCCTTTGATCAGCAGAATATTATTTTGGATTTCTGCTAAGGATTTGTGGGTGGCCATAGAAGGAGGTTCGTAAGACTCTTTGAGTCGACAGGCCTTACTCCTTCCATGCTACTTTCAAGAGGGCTGCAGAAGAACTCTCTGAGACCTCTCCTTCCGTATAATGCCTTATATTGACGGCCCAAAACTTGATTTCAGGAGGAATCTCAGGCTCGCCCAAATTTTTTGGGATTCACATTGAGACGCCAGATGAGGAACATAGTCCAAAATCTCAACAGTCGGACATTCTAAGGCTACTGAATCTGTTTGCTGAAGATCTTACCTGTGGCCTATCTTGTACCTGCTTACTTCTTGGTTTCTGATTTTTGTTCTACACTTCTACCCAAGGGATTGCCGATCATATGCTTCCTTCTCAGATTGCTGAATTTTCAGACATTTCTCAGAAAGATGGATATTGGAATGGCATCTGTGACAATATTTTAATCCTCCCTTCATAGTGTATCGGTTGGATGATGGCCATGCCCGCTTCAAGCGTAATTTCTATCTCAAAGATAGGTTAAAAGTCATAATGGAACTTCCACACAGATTAAAGCATAACCTGCACGGTGAATGCGTACAATAAAATGAACAACCGCAATAAGATTGCCGCTAAGTGCTCCAGCAACTGCTGAAAAAATCGACTCATTCCACAAAATAGATGCCATTTTTTGGCAACTGATCCCAGATTGGAATCTTAATAGCTTCTTCTACTGCCATTTCTAAGGAAAGGTTCCAGCAATTGATCACAAAACACTTACCAAGAACTCTCCATGACCGTCGCTTCAGTGCTAACCAGATATCATCAAGAAACCTCCGCTCCCTAGGGCAGTGAAGAGAGGCGGGGAAGAGGTTTTCTACTGCTTCTTTAACGACTTCAGAGCCAACTTAGACTCCACGCTCACCCTTTCCGTTCCATGAAAAAAAGCAGCCCAAGACCGACCATTTGAAGGGTTCTTTCATACGCTCAAAAGAGGTTTACAAGTGAACATGACATGCTTGGCGTCTTCTTCATGCTTATGGCAGAGCCAACAACGATTGGCTAGACTCTTCCCCATCGATTTAGAACGAGCTTGAGTCGGCATCCGATCGTAGCTTGCAACATAGCAAAACCGTTGAACACGGGGAAGACAGTCACGATGCCAAATCCACCTACAGCACTCCTCCTCCGGATTCTTAATCCTCAATGACTGCCAAATAGTGTGGGTCTTGCAAGAGTCGACATTGACATTCTGGAATTGCAACCGATCTGGTCTGGCAGAGATACTAGGCATGATCACATTGAGATTGCTTAGGAGCCGATGGACAAATAATTTTTCCATGGTACTGGGTGGTTTCTTGAATGGAATCTCCAAACAGATAATTGAAAACCTCGAACTCTTCTGCATTGAGCCAGTCTCTTAAGCAATGACTACTCCATTCGTCATTCCGAAAACTAATCTGGCCCTTGCCGACTATCCATGAAGTCTGATCTTTAATATCACTTGCAACACTTGGAAGAGTTTTCTAAAAAACCAAGAAGCATTGCGGACTCCTTTAACCGTCCAAAGGGACGGCCTGTGGAGGTACTTCTGCTGGATGAAATTGGCCCATTCACTGTCACCAATACACACTTGAAGAGCAAACAATCCACCACAACCGTTACTTAAAATTTGAAAGTCAGGGAGATCCAGTCCTCCTTCGAGAACAGGTCGGCAACATTTCAGCAATTGTTCAGTTAAAAACACGGAAACAGAAGCCATTCTTGCAGAAAATATTGCAGCCAAAACACCCTTTTCTTCCAGGAAATTGCTTTCAAAAGCGTCACCCCTTACTGGATCAACATAAGTCATCTTTTTCTGCTTGACTGCATGCCCATTTAATTTAAATCATCAAGCGAAATATAAAGCATCAATTTCATCAAATTAACACAGTACTATAGAAGTTCCTGTATAGAACATAATTCCGCCCGAGCTTTTTGCGTTGTTCTAAGAGTAGTATCTCGGTCGGTTGTGTTCAAAATGCAATACAAACTGGATAAGCAGATCTTACGAGATGATGAATTGGGTGCCAAGCTGCATGTAAAAGCTCACTTCTTCTCCACTTCAGCTAAGGAGAAGCTTGAAGCAGCTGGATGCACTCCAATTGTGCGCCAGGGAGGAAAAAATGGTAGAAACCTACTGTTGCCAGAAGTTGGCTCGAGCGGACGAGTACTTTGCAAAGAAAAAGGCAGCCTCATCTGAAGATGATTTTGATCGTTTTCTTGAACTAGTTGAGAAACATGACCAGAACCAAAAAATGGTATTGGGTGTTTATGGTCTCTGTTTTGTGGGAAAGGGATTTTTTTATTCCAGGAAATTTTTTCATACTCATCAAACACTTAGAAATATTTCCTGAGCCCATCAAATGCAACATGAAATTAGAATGGGTGGAAAAAAAATTTCTTGCACCCTATTTGAGAAACTTTTTCTTGGATAAAAAATCTATGAGTTTTTTCCGTTATATGGATTCTTTTCCACCCTATTCTAGGAACTTTTTTTTCCATCATGTGGATTTTTTTCAGGGGGCATCAAACGATGGATTAAAGATTGAACAGAGCAAAAATTTTGACAAGTGAAAAATCCCTAGGTTTATGAAGCTCCTAGAGGACGTAAGCCATATGATCAGTTTGCATACATACGTTTGTTGATTTCAATTAATTAGGAAATTATTTTAATTTGGATAAGATAATTGACGAAATATAATTAAGGTTTTGAATTCTTACCTAAAGTGATTTGAGATATATAGCAATGTTGTCAAATGCTTTGACGCAAACCGATGCTTAGACCCAATGAAGGGATGCAATGCACAATAATGTGAAGTGATGCGTAAGCATCATGACTAAAATTTTGAAGTATATAATATTCTTAAGATATTGTAAAAAAATAAAAAAACCACAACCAAAATAACAAGTATTTGAATAAAAGACAATTTGAATGAGCAATATGCAAGATTTTAAACACAATATTCAAGTAGATGTTTAAATACTATGAACTGGTTTAATGCAAATAGTCAAATAATAATAAATCTTAACACAAGTCAAATTTTTTTCATAATTTTAACACGAAAAATGATAGACGTTTGATTAATCATAAAAGTCATGCAATAGATTGCAACAAATTCGATAAAATTTGAAACTCAATCAAAAAGCTGTGTACAAAAAAGTAATTTTAGTAGAGAGTGTAATCTGTCCACCATTGCATTGGATATCAATGCAATGCCTTTAAGCATTAGAACAAAATTAAAAAGTAATGTCATAAGATCATACAATTTATAATCTTGCTACAAAATTTAGTAGTGGCGTGCATCCACAATCTAATTTGGTATCCTGTTGTTGAACATTAAAAAAAAAACAAATGTTTGCAGCTTGGCAAGGCAAGAATATAGAATAAATTAAAAGATAATGGGAGTTAAATTAGCACAAGGCTTCTTGTTATTCAAATGTTCTGATTTTAAGAATGCTCGAAATTCCATTGATGTCGTCTACTGTCTGCACTCAGCTATTCTACCGCCAGAGTGGGAGATGTCAGATGCTGCCAGAGAGGGAACTGCCACCGCTGGTGAGAGCTGCTGCTGCTGCTGGAGGGAGGGGAGGAAGCCGGTGAGCGGTTTCATGTCGTCTGCTGCCATCTGCACTCTTCTATGCTATCGCCGAAGAGGGAACCTGATGCCGCCGGGTGAGTTCTGTTGCGGCTGGAAGGAAGAGCAGATGCCGGTCAGGGGTTCGTGAAGCACGCCACCGAGTTGAGGCTTGAAGAGAACATGGACAGAAGGTTTCGTGTCATCGTAACCCTTATTTCTCCAAATCTTTTAATGGTTTCATTGAAAAGCGTCCAATGCGTGAGCATCATGCGCGTCTTGGGCATTACACTGATGCGCACACATTAGTTCAGCGAGGCGCACGTATCAGGCACAATGCACCTCATTGTAACTTTTCAATAAATTTTTCTGTTGTGGAGATCACACCTCCGCGCTCATGCATTTAACAACACTAATACATAGGATGTTACTTGGTTTTGGTGATCGGACAAACGAATGGTAGTAGTAGATTTCTTATTTTGAACCTTGGAGATAAGATCAACGTTTGGTTGAAAATTAAATCGAGAAAAAGGAATTTTTTTTTCTTTTTGCATGCAAGCGCAAGGAACCATATGCTACCGATGTGAACAAAAGTTTTGTGTCCTAAAAAGGTGAGTCTAAAGCCGAATGAGTGCAAGTCTGGGTCGACGGTGAATTGTCGGGTGGACTCGATTGACGATAATGTCCCAAGCTGGACAGCGAGAACGACGGCGATAGCCCGTACATGGTGGCGTTGATGACCTAAAATACGGCTTTTGGTGGCAAAAAGATTTTTCGAACATAACAACTCTTGGAGGCAGAATTTTTATTCGTCAACAAGCGCAGACAGTTCTCCATGAGGCTGAGATAGCTTTCAACAGAGTGAACGGAGTGCATTGGCTGGAGAAAGCGTTGATTGTGACAGATATAGTCTATTTTTCTATATTGGTCCCACCCTCTCTTTAAGCCTTACTTTATAAGAATCATTACAAAAATAATCACAATGCGTTTCTACAATAAAGGATAAACAAAAGGATATAAGATAACAAGATAACAATGTGTGCATATACCATAGAAGATAAACAAAATCATATGATATAACAAAATAACAATGCCTTTGTATAGTAGAAGATAAACAAAATGACATGCGATGACAAAATAACAACGCATCTGTACAGTAGAAGGATGCAATAACAAAATAACAACATGTTTGTACAGTAAAAGATAAACAGAATAATATAAGATAACAAAATTATAACGCATATGTAAAGTAGAAGGTAAACAAAAGGATATGAGATAACAAAACGACAAAACGTGTATATACTATAGCAAATAAAAAAAAAAGATATGAGATAATGAAATAACTCATATCCTTCTGTAGACACATTATTATTTTATGATCTCATATTATTTTGTTTATTGTTTACTGTACAAACACGTTACTATTTCATTATAGCATATATTTCTATATATCTTGTACTATACAGATGTGTTGATACTTCATTATTGCATATCCTTCTGTTTTATCTTATACCGTACAAACGCATTGTTGTTTCGTTATCACATATCCTTTTATTTATCTTCTATTGTACCGACACGTTGTTCTTTTTTTATCACATATCTTTTTGTTTATCTTTTATAGTAAAGGCGCACTATTATTTTGTTATCTTATATCATTTTGCTTATCTTTTATGGTACATGGATGTGTTGTTATTTCGTTATTTCATATCCTTCTGTTTATCTTTTTTCTGTACAAACGCTTTGTTGTTTCATTAGATCATATCTTTTTATTTATCATGTACTCTATACATGTGTGGTTATTTCATCTTACATTTGTTCATTTATCTCCTATTGTATGTAGCGTTGTTGTTATCAACTATCTCATATCTGTGTGTCTATCTTATACACATGTTGTCTTTTACCTCTTTCCTCGTTGTAGATATTATCTCATGTCACTTTGTTTCCTGCAGATCAACCATGTCTACTTCAAGCAATACGAACTAATTCGACATTGATGGTTCATTGTACAATGTCTGTTAAGTAAAGTTGACCAATAAGTCAAACCAAACATGAAGAACTTGGTTAGAGATGAAATTATGGGTGGAATAATAGGTATGGATAAAGAATGAAAAGAACATATAGAGGAATGGTCACCTGAAACTACCGTTGTAGTGGAGCGTAGGGCACCTGAAGGTGTCATTTTCTCAATGGTAGAGAAGGATGAATGGAAAAAAGTAAAGAATGAGCCTGTCATGGAGAAAGAGAACAAGGTGAGAAAATAAAGGAAGAGCATGTCATGGAGAAAGAAAATGAATGGTGAATGAAAATGAGGAGGTTGAGATGGCAAAAATGGAGGGACATGCTGCAAAGATGCAAAATGAAGGGGAGAAAGAAAATGAAGAGGAAGAGGTGGCGAAAAGGGAGAGACAAGCTACAGAGGCACTGAATGAAGGCGCAAGGAAAATGAGGAGGAGAATCCATGGTTGGATGAATTAGAGGAAGCCATCTTGCAGTTTGCAATAGTTATAGACGTGCAAACGATAGCTACACTAAAAATTAGAGATGTCAGACGAAGGTGAAAACAATCGGCCAAATTAGAAGTGGTAGATGAAGTTGAGAAGAAAAAGTGAAAATTGTGTGACATCAATGTATTTAATCTATGACATTTATTCAAATAGTTGTAATTAAAGTTATGGTTGAATAATGTCTTTGACACTAGTATTATATAGAGATGCATGTGATGCCAATAAAGTTCAATTGTCGATTAGTATGAAAATTTATCATACTTTCAGAAACAGAGATTGGTGAGAATGCATTTCTCGATGTTGTTGTTCTTTGGCACCATAGAACTCCAATGGGGGCCCTTGTACGCCTTGGTATAGAAGTGAGATTTTCGGACAAACAAAATTATGCTTGATGGATTCAAGATGATGATCACCCTATAAGATGTTGCTATGTTGTTGCATTTAAAAATTCAAGAAGAACCTATGCTCAGAACGTCTAGGACAGCTTGAGAGGAAAGAACGACAAGCTTTTAGGGTTGTCGGATTTGAAGTTTTAGAATGTTGTGGCCTTTGGAGGGACGTTGATGTCATTAATTGTAGTAGCGGTATAGAGTAAATGGCTGCATGCAAAGTATGATACACCTTCACAAGAAGTGGACCAGCATTGAAGTTATTTCTTGTTTATTTATTTGACATTTTTTTATTGATAATTCAAGCTCTAGAATAAGTTGGTGGTACATCTAATTTGTGAAAGATGTAGACAAAATTCACCACCACACCTGGGGAGCAGTTGTGCTTGCACATTTGTATAGCCAGTTGGAGTGATTGAAGAGCGGGGTTGCATCTGTTGGAGGATGCTGGTTGTTGCTGTAGGCCTAGATAATTTCTTCATCATGTAAACATATCTCAAAAAGGGATTATCTTCCATCTTGTAATATTTTTATTTTGTCTCTAGTTATAAATGTGAGTACATACGTTCTATTAAACACACTATCAACCGTTTATTTCTAGAGATACCCAATTACGTGCATAGTAGAGAAACATCAGCCTCATAATGTTATTTTTTTCTTTGTAAACACATTGTTATCTCATTTTCCGATAACAATTCTTGTTGTTACGTTATTGGATTAGTTTTTCTCTGTTTACATATTGTCTTGTTTGTATATGTATTGTTATTTCATTCTCTCGCAACTATTCCTACCATTGCGTTGGACACATTGTTATCTCTTTCTTTAGTGGCCATTCTTGTCATTACGCTATCACATTTTTTTTTCTCTGTTTACTTATTTACCTTCTTTGTAAATGCATTGTTATCTCATTCTATTGTTATTGCATTATTTTTTCTTCTTTTGTTTATCGCCTTATTTGTAGATGTGTGGTCATTGTGTTGGACGCACTGTTATCTCATTCCCTGGTAACCAATTTTGTCATCATGCTATCACTTTATTTTTTCTCTATTTACTTTTCACCTTCTTTTTAGACATTATTATCTCATTTTATGGTAACCATTCCTACAGTTAAGTTATTGCATTATTTTTTTATTTGTTTTCTTGTATCTTTGTAGACACATTGTTATTTCATTCTTTTATAATCATTCCTGTTGTTGCTATGGATGCATTGTTATCTCATTCTCTTGTAACCATGTTTGTCGTCATGTTATCATATTGTTTTTTCTCAGTTTACTTTTTACTTTCTTTGTAGATGTGTTGCTATCTCATTCTCTATTAACCATTCTTGTTGTCTCGTTATTGCATTATTTTTTTTTTATTTGTTGCCTCTGTATGCATGCATTGTTATTTTTCTCATAACCATTATTGTCGTTGCGTTGGACGTGTTGTTACCACATTCTCTAGTAACCATTCCTACTGTTAAGTTATTGCATATTGCATTATTTTTTTTCATTTACTTTTCTCCTTCTTTATTGACGAGTCTTTATCATTATCTAAGAAACATCTCGTAGCCATTCATGTCATTCCTATCCATTAATGTATGTCGTAACCATATTTATAGAAGCATATGATAATGGTTGTTACTTTAAGACAATCATTTAATGTATGATACATTGCAAGAGCTGGCTACATGGCTAACGTTTTTTCTCATTTCGTCCAATATCATTGCAAGAGTTAGCTATTTCCAATTGGGATTGACCAACTAAATCCATGTGGTTCTATAACAATTAAACAAAATCAATAATCAAAATGTGCTTAAAGTTAAAACATACAAAACACTTATAATATAAAAACTTACTAGGAGTTTTGTTAAACCGTCGCAATCATATGGATCTTATATATATGTGGACAACATACAGGTCTCAACTGCACCATTTGTAAACAAAACATCTTCAACTCATTGAGGATCATTTTCTTGCTTGATTTTTCTTCTTATGTGTTGTTTTTCTAGGATAGTCTTTATTCTACACAAACTCCTATCAGATATTGGCTTCCTCTTAAAACCATTGATGGGTCATATTGTGCCCTCATATTTTGCAACATTGACCTTGGATTTATTGAACAAGATATTAATACCAGAACCATGCCTCTTCTTCTTCGATGGGTCTAGGGTGATGGGACTTGTTGTTTTGGACAAGCTTTTAATTGATGCATTGCTGTCATGGCATAGAGTCGAAACATTTTCTAGTTCTTTGTTTCTTGCTGTCAGGTCTATAAGATACATAAATGTCTTGCATAGATGCTATTAACGAGACAAGTTAATAGACTTGAGACCATTAGAGGAAGGAATTTCATGGTAAATTTTCATTGTCTCCAACATTGCATTTTTTGGTCTATTTTCTTATAATGTATTTCTTTAGTAGTTTTTGAATGTTCTAGTGTTAGATCACGAATGCATCATTGATCTTAGTTGAATTTGTCCCTCTTTTGATCACATGATATATGCAACAACTTGATTGTTGTACATATAATTTTATGTCGCCGTTAGTCACTTGAATGACCTCTTGCTCAAATCATTAAAATGGAACTGGTGTGTATATAGTTGCAGTTCAGACAAGGATATTCATACACAGACTTTGAGATCGAGATACAAATGCTTTCATGTCTTCTTCGAGCTCATAGTCCCTATGGCCATCTAAAGATGTGCCATAGTATTTCATGAATTAAGATATTTATAAGCAAGAGTACACTCTTTTTTTTCAGCGCAGCAAGCATGCGTTTTACTCTCTATGTGTTTATCATGCCTACATAGAAATATTGTCTTTCATATGTCAATGTCCACTTTTCTTTGTCCCTATATAATTTTTGAAGACACGTATTTTCTTGTAGTTTATTTGCTTCAATCATTTGAGTTCACGTAGATTCGAATGTCTCGCTATATTTGCACTAAAATGTGCATTTTACAAAACTTTTCTTAAAATCAGTCTTTTGATTCATTACATGTTTTATGTTTTTCACTGCATTTTAGAATATATGCCACAAGCACAAACACGTCTAGCCCTACAAGGGACACAATAGTTGCTATTACATTGTCACTATTTGTTAGTACAACATTGGGATGCTTTCTGTTCATGACCTCAGTGAATACCTTGAATAATCACTAAAATGTCTCAATGATATGATCAAACCATAATGCACCATCGAAAATACAGCTTTTAGAGTGATGGATCACCCCTACAAAATGGGCAAAGAGCCAGCCTTGGGTATTGATCTTCACGGTTGTGTCAAAAACAACATCGCTGAAGCATCAATAATCTACCCTTGACCTTGAATTTGCCTACTGAAAATAAATGAGACTAAAAGAGAATAAATACGAAATGCGGTTAAATGCAACTAACAGTCTAACTAAACGGTTATAAAGCCGCTGGTGAGCTTTCCAAGCCCAAAACCTAGCTAAAACATAATTGCAAATGTGAAATTTTAAAGAAATCAACAAGATTGAACATATATGCATGATTGTAGGTCACTACAGTGAAAAACTAAACAATATCAGCAAGAGGATGGCTTGAGCTTGCTGGAAAATGCTAAAATTAGCAGCTATATCATGAGACCACACGACCACTATTGTTATTCTAATCTAATCGACAAATACAACTAAGAATGCCCAACCTAATTGAGCAAAATATGAAACTCATACATTAGAGAGCTGATCCAAGCAATGAATTCACACAAATATGCATAAAAACAAAAATCTACAGCTTGGAAGACTCGAAAATCCTGCCTTAAATGATGGTATGCAATGAAAAACACTTAATATCTAACGTAAAATGCTAGAAATCGATAAAACATACTATGAAGGGCTGTGGGTCTCCTTGAATCCCGGTTTTGGTGGAGCTCTGGTGCCTACAATCCTCCCAAAGCTTCTTCTTCTCCTCTCCAAGCTTGGCTCCAGATTTAGAAGCATAGGACATGAAGAAGATGGGTCAAGGAGTGAAGGAGATGAAGATTTCGGGTGGCATCACCTAGGAGAACCGAGCTACTCCTTCCTCCATCGAGGATCACCAAGAGAGCCCCAAAAGAGAGAGAGAAATAGAGAGAGAGAGTTGTTGGTCGTGCTCTCGCTTTTCTCACGAGCTAGAGTTTGGAGTTTTTATTTTTTTTTCAAAAACAGTCCTTCATTAATGCTAAATTTCCAAAATTCTACCTTATTTCAATTCTTTTCTACTTAATCCATTTAGTTTCTACTTAAACCTAAACTTGTCAAAACAAAATGCATAACCTAAGTTTAAGCAAATGAGATATATGATTCAAAGGCCTAAATTCAACTAAAAAATATGTGTTTTTAATATATAAAAATATTATTTTACCCTTGGGAGACAAATTTTACTGTTTTACACATAATTTCTTTGTTTTAGCTCCAATTTCAATCACAATTAAAACTATGATTCCTTGAGCCATACATGAACACAAACATTGAGATTTAAGCAGTAAATCACATCACAAGTGAATGAATATAATATTAAAACTTAGTGCATTTTATGCCCTATCAATACCCATGAAGATATATATTTTTCTTTAATTGATTTTCTGTAGATATTAGGTTCACATCAAAATGTCTGAAATTCAATAAAGCAGTGTTAAGCAGCATCCTATGTGCCTAACAATGTTGCTTGTCTGCACATGCATAATGTTTTACTTGTGTTTTTGTAGATGTAATGTCATGATGCTTTGTCTTTTTTTTTTTTTTTTTTTTTTTTTTTGAGAGGGCATGGATGTGTATGTTTAGCTTTGCCCCTATTTCAAGCATTCAATTGCACTCTTAAAATAGGTACTACTTGGATTTCAAGGCACCCTTGTAGGAGGAGGTTTTTACCTTCTTGTGGCAATAGTTTATCAGTAGTGGCAACTATTTGTTTTGTAGTTTATTGTATATCGTTTTTTCCTTTTCTCTTGTTATCTAGTATTAGTAGATGTTGTCAATTCATTTTGTTCCCAACTCACAGCCAGACTTGTTTTGCATGATACCATCATACTGATTATCAGTGGTGATAAAGTGGGGGTTCAGTAAATGATTCAGGTCTTGAACTTGTTAAATTGTTGAAAATGAGATAGTTCTTGCAGTTCTCTGGTATTATTAGCTATTATATATTTTGCTAGATCCGTTAAGTCATGTCATTTTGTTTCATGATGACCAAAAAGGATACAAGGGATCAAACTCTATCTATATGATTTTAGTTTGTAATCTTGAATTGCAAATGGCTTGACTTATGTATTCATTAGCTATGTTGGCCGCTGAGTTGTTCGCATTGTCTCTTTGCAGGTTTCGCTAGTGGTGTTGAAGAACATCGCCTTTATTTGCCCATGCACTTGTACTTAGTAAATTAATATCGCCAATGTCTTCCTTAACATTCAAGATTCAGTGGGAGTTGGTGCATACCTCTTGCTATTGATGAAGCATCTGAAATTCACAGGCCATGAGTTTTTTGCAAATAGGCGTGATTTAATGCTCAGTAGTTCAATATGTAATCTTTGCAAATTGCTCAACTTTGCAGCCATCTCTTTATTCTCCAATATTTAATGCTGAGCTGCTCAATTTAGATATTGTAATCTTCTTATTGGTGTACTTTAATGAGTCCTTCTCTCTCTCTCTCTCTCTCTCTCTCTCTCTCTATATATATATATATATATATATATATATATATATATATATATTCCCTATATCCTTTGGTCATCCTATTAAATGATGTGGCATTGCATATATTGAGGATCCGGCCACTGGTACCAAAATAGTTTTGAAGCATACTACCCCACTATGAGCTTATGGTGGCCTAGTGCCAATGGGGAATTTGAGGAACAAGCTCAATGGGGAATTCTTGGTTGGGTCTTGTTAAGCATCAAATGTATGACCATGGTTTGAACAAAGGCTTGTTCAATGTTCGAACTCACTCATATATGTGCACTACTGATTGCCATGAATGCTCAAGCATGTAGCATTCTTGTTTGGAACACAAGCTATAATCAGAGGTTTGCATGAGTTCAATATTTTCAGACAAGAGAGGACTTGAATGATCTGAAAAGAGTAAAAAATAATTATCACAACGAAAATAATAGACTTGCTTGAGAAGTACCTTAAAAAAATGGCCTCTTGACCATACAAGCTCTAGTTTAGGCGAGATGAACAACTTGCCTAGAGGGCTAAAATTTCATATAAATTTTCTGGAACCTAATACCATGGAAGCAGATGTACAACAAAAAAATCAAACAACTTTTGATGGATCATCCATGAACTACAAATTAGGTGCCTGTTGGATTCTTAAAGAAACTAAAAAAAAAAAAGGTTGTAACAATAGTAAGACAAGAGAATGATCTACTAAATACAAATGGTGAAAAAACGAACACTCTGATGGACATTTTATGTTCGCTAGAATATCTGGTGCAACCTTGCTGTCCCCCTGATTTTATTACCAAAAACTTGTAGTTGCAACAAAACTATGCAAAAATCAAGATAGCATGGAATCAAAGGCTGATTTCGTTATAAAATCAAGCTTCAGCAGGTCTATTCCATTCTCTTACAAAATTTAAGGGGACTGAAAGGACCAGGAAGCTTTAAGACAAGACAATCAGGATTCCTTTGCCGCAAAATTAGCCTCTTTTGTTGGACGAAAAGTATTCACACCAAAACCTTGACACTTAAGCCATTGAGCCTCTCTTTCTTCCATGTATTAGGGCCTGCCTGAAGTTTCAGGGATTATGGTCAGTAACGTACAAAGAAGTGACTCGGCATCTTCACACCCCTTTCTTTTAGTCCAAGTCAATGTTGCAAAGACAAAACTTTGGCCATTTGATCTTACAATAACAGTATATTTACAAGTATAATTGTTACATATGCAAGCTGTAGAACAAAAAAAAAAAAAGTCATCAGGGCTGCTCTCATGCCTGAAGATGTGCATGAGAAAGGGGCTGTAAAATCCCGGCCCTTTACTCGTGCAATCTTATGTCATTTTATGAAGTGCTGTTTGATGTGAGCAAATGTCATACTGGAATTGGTGAGAAGGGGTCTATGTGATCCCAAACCAGACCAGACGTATAGAAAGATGGAGAGAGAGGGAGAGGGAGAGAGACTTGTATACCTAGAAGAGTGAAGCCGACCGCCAGTGTGCACAGCCGTTGGCCTTCTTGTCTCAGATGTGTTGTTCCCTAACTCAGACCGAATGGGGAGAGAGTGATCGGGAGGAGGCAGTCGAAGGGAGAAAAGAGCGGGGGAGGAGAAAGATGGGAGGAATGGAGAAGAGTGTGAGGGAGAGGAGAGACAAAGGGGGGAAATGGAAGCCGCTCGAGGGAGAATTTCCCACCCAACTACCACTTGACAGTATTTTTTTAATTTTTCAATAGCATCAAACCTTCGATTATGCATCCATCCGATACGAAGTGGCTATATATATATAAATATATATAAGAGGAAGAAAGAGTTGATAAAACCCTTGGTAAGTGACAAAAACTAGTTTTACTAAAATTAATTACTAAAATAAATTTTTTTACAATCTAACCTTACAAGTATAATCTTATGAATAATTTGGTAAGCACTAAGTTAGTCTTTTTTTTTTACTTAAATAATACTTTTTAATAAAAAAAATGAATGGCTCTTATAACATGAAAATTTTGATAATAAAAAGATTAAGTTTTTACAAAAATAACGTAAACTAAAACAAGATTTATATTAAATTAGTGTTTTATAGATATTAAGAGGTTGACATTTTTTAAAACACTTTTTAGCATAAATTCAAGACGTCTAGTTTTTCTCCCTTTCTTCAATTTTATATATATATATTCTCTACAACAGATTTTGCCTGCTGTGTCGATACTGGACGATAACAAGGCGATGAGATTCCTTGTTCAATTGTACAAGACCAGTCCGCCAACATTGACCAAGGATGTGCTCACATTGGTGATTGCTACAAATTAGGGCTTTTCCAACACTGTGGTGCATCTGGCGTCGGAGATGTAGTGAAAGCCGGACCTGATTGTTTATGTGACCAACAACCAGCTGTGACGGTGGGCAACCGATGTTGATGGTGGCAAGACATCCGATTTGGGGAAAGAAAGCACTGACAGTAGCAATACTGTGGACGGCATGTATACGAATGCCGACGATGATGGATGGCATGAGAGGTCCCAATTCGTGGCCCATCAGGAGGATTTGGACACTGTTGGTGATAAGGAAGAGGAAAGATTGCAAAGGCGAGCCCCCTGCTTCGTTTTCGTCTTGCAACTCCGACGATAGCAGCCCGAAGCTTCTTAACCACAACATCATCGGCACGATTTTAGGTTTGGCTCCTTTTTTTCTTTGGTAACTTCCATATTTACATATACGCGTGGGAAACCACCTTGGCTGCCGTTTCATCTTCTTTGTCAGTACTTTAGGTAAATTAACATTGCCTAGACCTCAACCCCCTCTCCCTCTCTCTCTCTCTCTCTCTCTCTCTCTCTCTCTCTCTCTCTCTCTCTCTCTCTCTCTCTCTCTCTCTCTCTCTCTTTTCTGACCTCTATTTCTCTTGCTGTCAATACCGCCCTGTTAAGGATCAGCTCAAGGATTACCTCTGTTGCATTGATATAATTGGACGCACTTCTTCAATTTGTTGGGCTTCATCTTCATCAACCACAATGTAAGTTTCTTACACCTCACAATATTGCTTCTACTTCCTTCAATACCTTCTTCTTCTTTTCGTTTACTTTTAAGTAAATGTTATTTTTCTCATTCTTTTTGATGTGGCATGTGATTTTGCTTGTCGTCTTCTTTCCTTTCTCAATTTTTTCTTGTTTGTAAAGTTACACAATGGCGTGTAAGATATTTCTTGTTGGCACTCTCCATGGAAAGCATGCCAGTGCTTCCTTGTCTCTTTATTGATCTCTTTTTGTTTTGTTCATAGTGTTGGATATGTATTTATCTCTAGATTATTATGTTTTAGTTGAATAATACAGGTTTGCCTAATTCCAGCTTGCCATTCAGAGTGAAAAAACGTATAGATTACGTCCCCTGTAGCTTGCTTGTGGAACACAATTTCAAGGAGATATCCAGAAATGAATGCGGCAAAGATTTCCTAGAAGAATTAAGGCTATAACAGAGTAATTTTCTTAGGTAACTAATCAATCACATATTGATTCTGATATGTCCTGCGGAAATTTTCATGTATGGGCGTACCTTTTGCCTACAATTTTGAAAAACCAAACGACCTTCAGTAGTTTTTCTACTAAAGTACTTTTATGAAAACTTCAAATAGAACTTGAAGTGAACATCCAATATTCATTCACTAGAGAAGCAAGAATCCATAGCATGTTACCTGCAGACTTTCTTATAGGCATTTCTGAGAATTTTGCTTTGTAGAAATCGCCAAGTGCTTGAGCTTATGAAGCTCTTTCTTTAGAGGACAGTCTCATCAATGAAGTGCTTTTAGTCACTATAGAGCAAGTTATGAAGTAAAATGTGATTTTCATAGCTTTTAGTCATTTATGTTCTTCAATCCTTTTCCCTGATATGTTGTGGTTATTATGTCAATCTGATATGATAGAAAAGGTGCACCGAAATGCACTTGCTGTCTAAAAGTCGCTCAAAAGAAGTGAAAACATGAGAACTATTTTCCTCTAAGAAACATGCTGCAGCAAGGACCTTTTCTTTCTTTTATCAAATTTTCACCTGGGGCCCTTTTTTTCTGCCAGTGCTTATTATCCCTCTTTTTAACTTTCTGTTGCAGCTCAACTTCCACTGACAGCTATCAAACAAAGGCATTGTCACCATTGCTCTTGAGGTTAAAAGTTCAGGCATGCTAGGTGAAATAGCAGTAATGTTTTCGTTTGTTAATGAGTATAAATTAACTAATAATTCTTAAATGCAACACATCTGAAATCATAAAATTTAATCAACCTAGGTTCTTGATAATACAACCTTTCAGCTATATATCTCATTTAATATCAATGGGTCATCACAACTTAGCCTAAATCCCAAACATCTAGTTGGAAAAACATAATAAAATTAGGCGGCACCTAATGGAAGAAAGAGCACCACAAATTTTGACACAGCTGGGACAAGTTACAAGAATTCATACATCACGAGCAAATCAATGGCTCAAGCAGAAATGATCTGGTAAGGAATGTGAAGTAGATCAATGTCCACAGAGATTAAAGGTTAAGAAGTTTCTATGGGCCCTGGAATGCGATTGCACAAGTGCTAGCTTG
The DNA here is from genome assembly GCF_008831285.2 of Nymphaea colorata. Lineage (NCBI taxonomy): Eukaryota > Viridiplantae > Streptophyta > Magnoliopsida > Nymphaeales > Nymphaeaceae > Nymphaea > Nymphaea colorata. Next base: position 11,157,826 of record NC_045140.1, read on the forward strand.
TCCTGAAAAGGAAGTAGCATTTCGCCAAAATGGAGGGGCGTCGACCTTATTCCTGATCACTGCACCTGGTTCCCAAAGAATACACACAAATTCATCACTGAAAGCGAAGATTACATGGACCATGCAGGATGCATCTTTTGAGGCTTAGAGTCCCTAACAGGACTGGACATGTTCTTGCATCTTATAATTTAAGTTGTTTCACCTAACACAAAGCAGTGTGTTTTTAATGCATTGAATTTCTTTGCCTACGTTTGGTGGTGCTTTTTACTGGGGAGATCTACTCCTTTTAAAAAATTATAATTCGTTTTCTCTAAAGCCTCTTTAACATGTATTTTGAACGTGGACCATACTACTCATTTATGAGTGTTTTTGCTTAAGCTTAGTGTTTTTTTATGCTCTGAATTGATCTAGATTCATATTCCTTTTACTGCCATTATTTGGCATCTTAATCCACAAAAGTTGAAAGCTATATATATATATATAATTTATTTATTTATTTATGCATGTGTAGATGTGTAGATGTGTACAAGTGTGCATATGCATTGCGAGTGTAGGGTGGGTTGCTACATGTGCATGTTGCATAGCATAGTGTTTATATACTCATCTACTGCTTCTATGTTAAGCATCTTACTAATGTATTGCAAGGTTGCAAATGGCACCTAACCCTCAACTGCTTGATCTTGGTTGTTTTCATGTAACTGCTATATTTCCATGAATCCGCTATATCTGTATATTTTTATTTTTAAATATTCTGTTTTGTACTTGATCAGACACTTTTCTTCCAGAAAACTAAAATGTGGATTCTTCCTCCATGCCCATGTTATGTTTCCAGGCATAAGTGTGTGCACAAGCATATGTATTCATGTTGTTTGAGGTGACCCATCATTTGAATGGCTTTATCAAGGAGAAAGTTGAAAGCACAAGCCTTTGGCTCTACCTTGTTGACTTCTACTCATATTATCGTTCCTATCCCTCGTCTTCCTTAGTCTCTTCCTCTTTCTGTAACTCCTCCTTTAATTGTAATAGATTAATTTTCAATTATTTCCTCCATCTATCTTATCTCTATAAATAATCACTCCTTTTATCATGCAAGAAAAACCCATCTTCTTTTTGTTTGTTCGTTTTTACTTGTCATTTTCTTTGTCAATTGTCCATTTGCATTATTTGTTTGCATCCCAGGAAATCGTAGACAAGGATCCTAGTAGACATACAAACATTTCATGGTAAACATTTTTCTCCCAAGTCAGCAATCATACAAATCCAAAAAATCAATGTCTGCTCTCCTTACTGAGAATCGGATACTCTACCTCAGGTTTCTCTTGGTTGTTATAGGTCTCTCATAGATTAAACTGCTTTCCATGTATTATTGATATTTCACTGTGACATAAGTTTTTTGTTGTCTTAACTCGCTTCAGTTGGCAGAAGAACCTAGCAGTTGAGTCTCGCAGCTGCTAGGTTCAAAGTAAATTGACACCGAATTTCAGGTGAGTCTGCAACTGATATACTCAGCTGAAAGTCATCAAGAGTTTGAATGCTGCACATTGCACGTTCAACGGACTTGCATAACCTTGCAACTCCTAATTGGATGCTGCACATAGCATGACCTAATTGAATATGATTCTATCTTGGGTTTAACAACTAGGATTTGCCACGACCTGCACCATGGCCTGTACCACATCCCTTAGCTCCAACATAGGAACTATGGCCACGTCCTTCTGATACCACAAGTGTAGAGATCGGTGTGTTATGTATAGGCAGAGAGAGGGTGACTGCAAAGCAACTCAGCCTGTTCATATATATATATATATATATATATATATTGTAGAGTCAGAGAAAACACTTTTTTTTTCAAAAAACATGATAAATTAATTATGCATTTAAAACTTTAGAAAGTGTTTTTTTTTGAAAAAAAATATTTTAAAAAAACACGTTTTTAATGCATTCTTTCATGCCTTTTCAGTTTTTTAGTTTTTTTCAGTTTTTTCATTTTTTTAGGATTTTTAATGTCAAACAGTTTTTTTTATTTTTTATTTTTTTATTTGTTGCAAATCTACTTATCTTTTAATGTTTGTGTTATTAATTTCTCCCTTATTTTATTTTTTCTTTATTTTTAGTTTTTTTAATTTTACTAATTTACCGTATTTTTCTTTTTTTCTTTCTTTTTTCAAGCTCACCTTATTATACTTGATAAAAACCTCACCATTTGAAAGGCGTTATTTGTGATTGTGATATATATATATATATATATATATATATATATATATATATATATATATATATATATATATATATATATTCACATTCAATTCGAATTACTATTGATACACTTATTTATGCTAGTTGTGCTCATAAGTGTTTCAGTGATTACGTATTAAATTTTTTTTCAGATTCCTATAGACTCGAAGCCACCTATGTTATGTGCTTCTCAGTTCAAATTTCTTTTATATTCATCTTTTCATGCATTCAATCTATATTATGATTTAGAATTTGGTTCTTATGCTTAGCAATTTTAAGGGTTGCACAGACCTCTTGAAGGTATCATGGAGTTCATGCCTTAGTTCATAATGGAAAAGCTATAATAGCAGACGCTGTTGCAATTATAGTGCCCTTTGGGATTCTGTCATCTAAGGTTATAAAGCTAAGCTGCCTAACGCCCTGTTTGGTTGGAGGGAAAGGGAAGGAAAGAGAATGGGAAAGGAATGAAATTGATAGGAAAAAAATAAAATTTGTTTGGATAGAAAGGAAATAAAATGTTAAAATCATGTTTGTTTGGACTATATAAACGAAATGAAATGAAATGATTGAATTTATAATACTTTATAATAATACTCCTAACATTCGAAATGTTTAAAAAATTGGAAGGTTTTTAAAAGAAAAGATACATTGAAAAAACAAAACCAAAATAATATGTCCTAATAGCACACTCACAACGAATCAAAATAATTTGTTGCTTGGGTATTATCCATCATTTGCTTGCTCATTTGTTTATACATTCCTCTCTTTTTTTTAATGACGGAGTTTGGGGTTTACTTTGTTAGTAGGTTACGTCTCCATCCTTTGGCATTAAAAAACTTTGGTTGAAAGCAAGTCAAATGGCATGTTTAATTGCTTAGAGAAGCAAGATTAAGCCAACAATAAGTACAAAACTATCCATATATAGAGGATTGACGAAGCTTTCTTCTCAAAATTAATATTGTGTTTCACGAATGCTTCTTTTAATTATAAAATTATACATTTAGTAATAAATCTAATAAAAATTTAGATCAATCAAACAAAATGTTGGTAAACATAATAATTGTTTAAATACAAAAAAATCGCATAGTAAAATAAAAAATAACATTAATGTCTTATATAACTCTAGCTCTGCTAAGCATCCTAAGTAAAAAATTCTTTCGCTTAGAAAAAAGACAAGCAAAAAATGTTTTCACCCTTTTGTATCATCAGTAAGATGAAGATATGTTTTGGTTTGTAACTCTTCTTCAAGGCCAATGACTTTAATTGTTAAAAATATGTCTTCTTTAGAATATTTATTTGACTGTTTGATACGACATTACTTTTTTCAATTACATTAGCAACTCCCTCAAAGGTGTATTTCATTATTTCAATTTTTTTAAAATCATCTTCATTTGCACTTCTTTTCATTTTACGCTTTGACAATGAACTTATGTTGGGCTCAACTTGGACTTCACACTTGTCTCTTAGGTTGATAAATAATTCTAACACTGCTTGATTTTGAAAAACCATTTCATCAATAAGTTAGATTGTATCGCTAGTGCTCTCACACGCTGAAGTCATTCAGCTGCATTTTTTTTTTGTTCTCATCGATCCTTCTTCTGTTACTCTATCATTACCAAATAAATTTACTAGCTTCTCATAGTTCGGAACAAGTGTCGTCATCCACTTTTTTGTCATTGGATTTGCATATAAAAAACACAAAAAAAAAGATAACAACATCAAAGAAACTCATATTTAACATAAAAATTTGATTATAAAAAATTAATATTAAATTGCTAAAATAAAATTAAGTACCTTTATTAGTGGCTTCTATACTTCAGGTTTAGCAGTCCACATATTTGTCCTTGAATCGATGCTAAATCCACTCAAACCACTTTTAAAGAAGTCATAGCAGCTACTGAAATTAGACTTGAACATTTTCATTCGTTTTTTTATGTGATATTTGGTGAGCATTTTATCCAACTTATCGTTTTACTTTGTCACCATATTATCATTCACTCTATTGCTTATTATTTGTTGAAGCAGTAATGTATCAATGAGCGCATTATCCATAAATTGACTCTATTGTATCTTATCAGTCTTTCTTTTGTCTGTCTTCTTCATTGTTATTAGCTAAATGCAAAGTAAAACAAGTTTAAGAAAGACATTCATAATGAAAAGAACAAATTACGTGTAATAATAAAAGATCAAGTAACTAAATTTAATGAACATCTACAATGACTTATATTATAAAAAAGAAAAAATCAACATGTCTCATGTACACAATTATTCAATTATTAAAGTTTGAAGTTGATAGTTCTGCCACATAGTCGAAGAGATACTTTGTCGTGTGAATTCTCCAACCCTACACTTTTCATATACATCAACTTGAACAGAATAATTTTTATTATGTTGATTAATAACTTCTGCATCAACATCTTCAATAATGCTAGCATCTCGATCGACACTCATGAGAAAGTTGTGTAATATATAACATGTTAAAATGATCTCAAACTGTGTATTGCACAAATAGACCGGTTCTGTCGAACTAGCTATAATCGAGTATCTTTTTTTCAAGACATCAAATGATCTTTCAATGACATTTCGCAAAAAAACATGTCGAAGATTAAACAACTCTTTTGCATTTTGTGGGCCTCACTTGGAGTATTCTTTCAAGTGATATCTCACACCCTTAAAAGGTATGATAAGTCCACCCTTTAATGGAAAACCAACATCGATAAGACAATATTTACCTAAAATAATGAACACAATCACATATTAAGTTCATTTTTCATAAAATTATTAAATTATACATGTTTTAATTATAATTACTTTTAGAAATTTTTAGTTTGTCTTTTCTTGTATTTTTTATGATTCTGGAATCAGAAGCAGTTCCTTCCCAACCTACTAATAAATAGGTAAATTTCATGTCAAAAGAACATGCAACCAGCACATTTTGTGTTGGCCAATCTTTTCTACCACGGTATTTTAGTGCATCCTTTGAAGATACTTTAACACACTAACGTGTGTTCCATCAATTGCACCAACACAATTCTGAAATGCAATTTAGTGTTAATGCAATATTGATATATTATAAAGTATAAAAACTAAATTAATTGATTTATTACCTGAAAATATGGATGAAATCTTTTATTGTGTAAGATTTCATTTGGCACATTTGATCGATGCCCAAGTTGTTGTCGACGTTGTCTTCGACGTATGAAATAATAAAAAATATAACATAAAAACTGAACGACTTGTTGTTGTTGGCGTCGTCTCATGTCTTCTAATATGTCTTCTAATATGTGACAAGCTGCAAAGCCAAAAATGACCTTTTTATGAAAATGATGCTCTTAATGCAGGTATCTGCTTCAAATAATCATGTTTTAAATTGAAGGTTCATGTCATGAGGAGCTTATATGGTTCAGAAAAGGAGCAGATTATATGTGAAGCAGATTATATGTGAAGCAGATACCTGCATTAAGAGCATCATCTTCATAAAAAGGTTGTTTTTGGCTTTGCAGTTTGTCACATATTAGAAGACATGAGACGATGCCAACAACAACAAATTTTTCTATTTTTATGTTATATTTTTTTATTATTTCATATGTTGAAGCCAACGTCGACAACAACTTGTGCATCAATCAATTGGACTATCTTATGAAAAAAGACAAAAAGTTAGATGATGATGTACAATGTCGCAATATAACTTAGATGATGATGTACAATGTCGCAATATAACTTAGTTGATGATGTACAATGTCGCAATCAATTGGACTATCTTATCAAATTATATATAACTTAGATGATGATGTACAATGTCGCAATATAACATGCATGGGAACATCGCCTTTCAAAGAATAATGTGATATTCGTCAACATGACGGTGGACTATGTAGTACATGACATTGCAAAGTAGAAGAGCAAGTTTTTCTCTTTCTCATGATGTTGTCCCACACATGTAAACATCGATCGGTTCAGTTTTGGTTCTATTGTTCAACAGAGACAATTTCTTGATATTTTCACAAAGTACTGAGTTCAATTGTTCTATTAGAAGATAAATTCATTCAACAATGTGATAGATAACTGTGTCAAATGAAATCTTACATAATAATAGATTTCATTCATACTTTCATGTAATAAATGAATTAGTTTAGTTTTTATGCTTGATAATATGTCAATATTGCATTAACAATGAATTGCATTTCAGAATTGTATTGGTGCAATTGATGGAACACACATTCGTGTTAAAGTATATTCAGAGGATGCACCAAGATACTTTGGTAAAAAGGACTGGCCAACGTAGAATGTGTTGGCTGCGTGTTCTTTTGATATGAAATTTACCAATTTGTTAGTAGGTTGGGAATGAATTGCTTCTAATTCGAGAATCTTAAAAAAATGCATTAACAAGATAAGACAAACTAAAAATTCCTGAAAGTAATTATAATTAAAAGCATATATAATTTAATAATTTTATGAAATAAGAACTTAATATGTCATTGTGTTCATTTTTTTTGGTAAATATTATCTTGTCGATGTTGGTTTTTCATTAAAGGGTGGACTTATCACACCCTTTAGGGGTATGAGATATCACTTGAAAGAATACTCCAAGCGAGACCCACAGAATGCAAAAGAGTTGTTTAATCTTCGGCATGCTTCTTTTGCAAAATGTCGTTGAAAGATCATTTGGTGTCTTGAAAAAAGAAATTCCCGATTATAGCTAGTTCGACAAAACCAGTCTATTTAGATCATTTTAGCATGTTATATATTACATAACTTTTTCATGAGTGTCGATCCAGATGCTAGCATTATTGAAGATGTTGATGCGAAATTTATGAATCAACCTAGTGAAAATTATTCTGTTTAAGTTGATGTAGATGAAGAGTATATGGTTGGAGAATTCACACGACAAAGTATCTCTTCGACTATGTGGCAGAACTATCAAATTCAAACTTCAATAATTGAATAATTGTGTATATGAAACATGTTGATTTTTTTTTTCTTATATTATTGGTCATTGTAGACGTTCATTGAATTTAATTACTTGATCTTTTATTATTAGACGTGATTTATTCTTTTCATTATGAATGTGTTTCTTAAACTTGTTTTACTTTGCATTTAGCTAGTAACAATGTGATAATGTTGTGACAGAGCTAAACGATAAGTTGGGTAAAATGCTCACTAAAGATTACATAAAAAATCGAATGAAAACGTTGAAGTCTAATTTCAGTAGTTGTTATGACATCTTTAAAAGTGGTTTTAGTGGATTTAGCATTGATTCAAGGACAAATATATAGACTACTGAACCCAAAATATGGAAGCCACTATTGTACCTAATTTTTTTAGCAATTTAATATTATTTTTTTATAATCAAATTTTTATGTTAAATATGAGTTTTCTTTGACATTGTTATCTTTTTTTTGTGTTTTTTATAGGCAAATCTAATGGCAAATAAGTGGATGATGACACTTGTTCTGGAGAAGCTAGTAAATTTATTTGGTAATGATAAAGCAACATGAGAAGGATCGATGACAGCGAAAGAAAATCGCAGTTAATGATTTCAGCATGTGAGAGTATTAGCGATAAAATCCAACTTATTAATGAAATGGTTTCTCAAAATCAAACAGTATTAGAACCATTTATCAACCTTGGAGACGAGTGTGAAGTTTAAGTTGAGTCCAACACAGGTTCATTGTCCAATCGTAAAATGAGAAGAAGTGCAAATAAAGATGAATTAAAAGAGACTGAAATAATGAAAGATGCTTTATAGAAAGTTGTTAATGCAATTAAAAAAAGTAATGTCGTACCAGAGCCAAGACAGTCAAATAAATATTCTAAAGAAAGCATATTTGCAGTATTTGAAGTCATTGGTTTTGAAGAAGAGTTACAAACCGAAACATATATTCATCTTATTGATGATTAAAAAAAGATGGAAACATTTTTTGCTTGTCCTTTTTCTAAGCGAAAGAATGTTTTACTTAAGATGCTTAGCCGAGATGAAGTTATGTAAGACATGAATGTTATTTTTTATTTTGTTATGTGACTTTTTTTTACTTTAGACAATTATTATGTTTACTAACATTTTACTTGATTGATCTCAATTCTTATTAGATTTATTACTATAAAATGAAAGTCTAATTTTATAATTAGATGAAGTATTCGTGAAACACAATATTAGTTTTGAGAAAAAAAAGTTTCTTCAATCCTTCATATATGTATAGTTTTATATTTATTGTTGATTTAATCTTGCTTCTAGAAGCAATTAACCATGTCATTTGACTTGCTTTCAACTACAAGTTTTTTAATTTCAAAGGATGGAGACGAAACCTACTAACAAAGTAAACCACAAACTCCATCATAAAAGAAAGAGGAATGTATAAACAAATGAGCAAGCAAATCATAGATAACATCTAAGCATCAGACTATTTTGATTCGTTGGGAGTGTTTATGAGGACGTATTATTTTGGTTTTGTTTTTTTATCACGTCTTTTTTGTTTGAAAACCTTTTAATTTTTTAATCATTTTGAATGATAAGGGTATTATTGTAAAATATTATAAATTCAATCATTTCTTTTCATTTATATAGTCCAAACAAACATGATTTTAGTCTTTTCTTTCCTTTCATTTGATTTTTATCCAAACAAGCCTTATAATCACCTCTTTCTTTTTCTTTTCATTCCATTCTTTTTCTTCCATTTTTTTTACTTTCATTTCCATCTTTCCTTTTCCCTTCAACCAAATGGGCCTAAGAGTAGATGTAGAGAATAAGATTATTCTACATTGTGAGAAGGTTCTCTAACCTATTGTTGAGATTCTAGGAGTGTTACATTAAGTAGTTTGTCACTTCGACAACTTAAGAGGATTCTGCACGATGCAGTTGCTAGTTAAAATCTTTTTTTTAATGTAAGTATTATATAATATATTATATAATAGGTTGTAATTTTTCTTTTTGTAGATTATTTTTTATAATTAAAATTAATTTTTTTCTCTTTTTTTCAATATATATATTCAGCTTGAGTGAAAAAAAATTATAACCAATACATATCACCGAAATTATACAATTCATCCAACCCACATTGCTTTATTATCTCACATTATCACCGACATGATAGGGTTTATGGAGCTTTTAAAGCTTCCATTCTAAACAAAAGGCATCCCTACTATCATCAATGCAAAACAAAATGGAAATAGTGGCCCATATCAATGATGAGATACAAAATTGTCGTCGCCACCACCGACATTATAAAAATCAGCAAAGTTAAATTAACCACAAGACCTTTGCCAACGCGGTTAGTGATGGGTTTTCTGCATTGAAGCTACTGACCAACCACTGGTAGCAGAGAGAGTCATTGCCCGATGAAAATGCATGACCAAACCAAAGGATTACACACTCATTGTTTTACTCTCGACGGGTGTGGATGCAGTCATCTCATCCACTATCCATCGTGGTCGGAAGAATCGCCAATTCGATTCCCTCCCTTTGTCCGTCATGCGGAGCTCAGCATTTGTCATCTTTTTTACAATTTAAGTCTTTATTTGGATGGAGGAAAAAATAAAGATTGAACTTTAGTTAACTAATTAAAAAGAATAAAAAAAATAAAAGTAAAAATTTTGTTTAGTTGCAAATGAATGAAAAAAAAAAAGAAAAAAAGAGAATGGAAGGATGTTCTAATATAAATTCAATCTATTCAAAATTAGAAAAAAAAAAAAAAGTTTGTTTCTTTCTGTCATATATGCTATTGACTTTAGGTGGTGGCTCTTTCTCTTCCTTCCTTCCTGCCACTGTCACTACCTTATGTCAAAATTTCGACGAATGTCGGGGGCACGAAACTTAAATGGTAATTTTTTTCGTTAAATGATAATTTTTCTCGTTCAACCTACGGACCATCACCAAAGAGTGGGTTGTCATTATTCATCATCTTTCATGTACACTTTTAGAATTCAATGTTAAAGGTATTATTATAAAATAATACAAATTTTATTTTTTTTTATCTAAAAAACTTTAAAATCATTATTTTTCTTTTCCTTTTTTTTCCTTTCTTTCTCAAATTTTATCATTTTTCCATTTTATTTAAAAAAAAAAAACTTTATAATCACCACTTTTTTTTTTCCTTTCTTTCTGTCTTTCTTTTTCTTCCGTCCAAACAAAGGGTTAATTACGGTTAGGTCATGTGATCGACTGATCGTCAGTCACCGTATTGGTCATCTGATCGTCAGCCACCGTAGTGGAGGAGAAAAGAAAGTCCTTTAAATGTCAATACCCCTTTCCCAGGTCGTCTGAGAGAGAGAGAAGAAAGGTCTCCGACGAACGCCATGGCGAGGACTCCCCATGTTCTGGTGGTGCCGTACCCAGCGCAGGGCCACATGATCCCCCTCTTCGAGTTCGCCCACCTGCTATCCACCCATGCCATCTCCATCACCGTCGTCGTCACACCAAAGAACCTCCGCTTTCTTCAGCCCTTCCTCTCCGACGACGACTCCCTCCCTCTCCGCCCACTCGTCCTCCCCTTCCCTTCCTCCCCCGACATCCCGCCCGGCATCGAGAACTCCCAAGACCTCCCCAAGGGCTCCTTCCTCTCCGTCATGCGCGCCTTCCCGGCATTATCCGACCCCCTCCTCCAGTGGGCTCGAGCCCAACCCCACCCACCGACCGCCATCATCTCGGACATGTTCCTCGGTTGGACCCTCGACTTGGCTCGCTCCCTCGGCATCCCCCGCCTCGTTTTCTACACCTCAGGCTCCTTCGCCGTCTCCGTTGTCCACTCGCTCTGGCTCAACGTGCCGGATAGACCGGCCGACCACGCCACCGACGAGCTTTTCCCGGTACCCGTGCCCGACGTGCCCGGGTCGCCGGTCTTCCCGTGGTACCAACTCTCTCCGATATATCGGGTATACAAGGAATCGCCAGCCGGCTCGCTGGAGTGGCTGAGGAAGATCTTTCTCGCCAACGTCGCCAGCTGGGGCGGCGTGTTCAACACGTTTCGGAAGATCGAGGGGGCGTACCTCGACCATCTGAGCTATAGGCCGGACGGCGGCTGGAAGACGTGGGCGGTAGGCCCGCTGGTGCCCCACTGGGAAGAGAACAGAGTGGCGGAGAGGGGCGGTTGCTCGGAGACGTCCGTCCGGGATGTGGTGGCGTGGCTGGACGGTCGAGACGAGGCCTCCGTCGCATACGTGTGCTTCGGCAGCCAGGCGGAGCTGTCGGACGAGCAGGTGGCGGCGCTGAGCGCCGCGCTGGAGACCAGCGGCGTGGCATTCCTCTGGTGCGTGAAGCAGAAGAAACACGGTGGCCCCAGTCAAGGTTGGTGGCTCTCTTCTTTTTCTCAAACCTTCTCTTCTCTTTGCTTGAAAATGTCGGCCATTTCCTCCCTGGCCCCTGCTAATGGTAGCCAGTCAACAGCCATCGTTGCCGGCGTCCTTTTTTTCATACAAAATTGTCCTTTCTCTTATGTCCAAAGCAACGGCACGTTCACTATTTTGCTCTTCAAATCATCCCTCATTACTAAAAAACTAAAATTACTTACTTTCTCCATCAACTCTCTGCATCGCTCTTGTCTTTAGTGCCAGAAGGGCTCGAGAAAGGGGTCCCTTATTATTAAAAAACTAAAATTACTTACTTTCTCCATTGACTCTCTGCATCGCTCTTGTTTTTAGTGCCAGAAGGGTTCGAGGAAAGGGTGAAGGAGCGAGGTATGGTCTTGAGGGGCTGGGCGCCACAGGTCTTGATCCTGAACCATAGGTCAGTCGGGTGCTTCCTGACACATTGTGGCTGGAACTCGACGCTTGAAGGGCTAGCCGCGGGCGTGCCTCTGTTGACCTGGCCCTTGTACGCGGACCAGTACATGAACGAGGTCCTAATCGTTGACCAACTTCTCACCGGGGAGCGCGCACTCCACGGGACGAACCCGGTGCCGGACCCAACTCATGTGGCCCAAGCATTGGTCCGGTTGACACGAAGAGATTGCGAAGTCCGGGCGCGGTCGCAGGCGATCAAGGAATCGGCTCACCTCGCTGTGAAGGGTGGTGGAAGCTCATATAAGGACTTGGTTATGTTGGTGGAAGAGCTGCACCAAATGGCTCCGTTGAATAATAGCGAAGGAGAAAATGGGGGATGCACCCATACTATGGAAGGATCCGATCCAATTTAGTTTGGCTGGCTTTTGTTTCTTTCCGATCCTAGCCAAATAAAAGACAAGGTTATCTTGTTTCCTAGGAGCTTCTTATTGGATACAATCGTACTTTCTTAGGCCTATGTTTTTTGCTTTTGTTTTCTTTGAAGGGGTTGGCGATACAGTAGAGTATAGCAGGGTTGGTAGGCAGTTAATTCTTATTTTGAGCCCCAATTCCTATTTTGAACCCTTTGAGTGTCGACTTCTTTGTGCTGGTGCGACATCGAGAGTAGGCCATGTAGGAATATCATGATGGATTACTTCTCCAGACATAGATCTGGTTTGAGTATATGTTACTATGGATATCCATGAGTATACGTCTGTTTGAGCTTTGGTGTAAATGGCTGGAGCGGTAACAGTTTCAAAGAGATTTCGGTATCTGGATGAAACTAAAAAGCGGTTCGTTTAAGAACTCAAAGCGGGTGTTGGATTATGACAAGATCCAGCCCCGAGTCGATGTCTGATTCAGGTGCAACACTGCTGACCTCCTCTCTTGAATCAAAGAATGAAAAAAAGTACAAGGACTTGATGCCTGGTTATGACCGGTACTTCTTTCCGCTTACAAAGCATGCAAGAAAAAAGAGATGTGCTTACTCGCTCTTCGTTAGGAAGGGGTTAGATTTTTTGTTCTTTTTAAGGACCAATGTTAATAAGTGGACCAATGTTAATAAGTGCGTTGATGCGAAGCGATGAATTAAGCTAGCTGGTTAAGTGATTCATAACATCTATAAAAAATAATGTTAGAAGTGAATAAAAACAATCAAAATGACATAGAAGCAAGAGAAAGAATGTAGGGAGAGAGAGAGCCACCCTTGTTTCTGTTAAGCGGGCTTGAACGTCACACTGAGTGAGAGTAAGAGAGAGAGAGGGAGAGAGCGCCTAAAATAGCCAATGATAATTGGCCATTCCATGCATTAAAGAGAAAAACCAGCCCATAAAGAGGCCAAAGTCTGCCAATCCAAACCACATAACCAAGCCATGAACAGGTCAAAAGAAATGCCATAACGCTGAAGCCATGAACAGGTCAAAAGAAAAGCCATAACCCTGCCACGATAAAGCACGCCACCCAACAAACAGCTGCCCAAAGCCTTAAACAAGTAACCAAATGTCAAAAACTGCGCCATAAAGAGGCCACAAAGAACACCCTCCATGTAGCACCAATAAATAGAGCACGCTAGTGACGGCCCAAGCCTTGGGGAGATGAACCAGGCAAACCACGAAATCGACAGCACAGTAATAAAGCGAGAGGCAGAGAGAAATGGAAGCACCAGATCGAGATAAACCGAGAGGCAGAGAGAAATGGAAGCACCAGATCGAGATAAACCAAGCATAGCAGTAAAGCGAGAGGGAGAGAGAAGTGGAAGCACCGCAACCCAAGCGGCATCGCATCGGTGACCCAAGCAACAGATCCAGTGGCAACCAAACTGTAGACCCGGCGAAAGCAACAGCAGCAACCTCAGCCACACCCCAAGTGGCAGACCCCTTAATGGCGACCGTGACAACAATGACCGAAGCTATGACCCAAGTAGATCCAGTGGCGACGTAGTCGATAGACCCCGCGGAAGCAGCACATTGACAGCAAACAACCTCAGTAGTGATCCAAGCGACAATGCAGATGGCAGAAACCAATGGCAACCTCAATCAATGGAAGAACCAACCTCAAACCATGGGTGCCTTTATGCACGCAAATCAGGCACGCACCTCTCACACGCATGATGCATGCGGATCATAGTCATGATGCACACACATCCGGTTAAAGACGCACCACCCAAATGGCGGTGCGTTTGGTTGGGTGGTGTATCTCATCTAACCACTGTTAGGGACTTTTTGGTAGAACCATAGTTGGCAAACTTGCTTATTCGAATTGCTAGTCACCTGGCACTACACCAAATATGACACTTGGTTCCGTGCACGTGAAACTTCATGTATTGGCAGTTGCCCCTTTTCACAATGTTTGTCACTGATTCAACTTGCTAGCTAAAGATAGCAAAAGGCGAACTGCACTTTACCAGCTTTACAAGCTTTTGTTTTAAGAGTTTCTTATTTCCTCTACTGCAGTCTCTTCTCTTCATTTTTTTGGGGATTGGTAGTACGTCAGTTTCTTCTGTCCTTCCCATCCCTCTCGTTGCCTTTCTTTTACATCTGAACACCATTTTATTTCATTTCCTTCTTGTTTAAGTGGCCATCGAATCACAAGAGAGTTTATCCTTTCCATTCAATCCTCTCCCTCTCTCCATCCAAACAGGGTGTTAATTAACAGCCATCCATTTGATATTCATGTCAATAGCATCCTAAAATATAAATGAAAATATATATGAGCTTTTATGAAGGTGTTTGTATGAGCCAATGGCAGAGCCAGACACCTATACTTGGAAGTACATGTTGATTTTTCCTTCAAGTCCGATGATCATATATGAGCCAATGGCAGGGCCACACCATACAAGACTTGGCCCTCCATACGTGTAGTACTATTTATTTATAGAATGTGTCTGACTTTGTTCAGTAAGCGGGGTCCACATTTTCATTGATAAGAATATTATATCATCAAACATTTTGGTAATATCTTGGTGTATCTTTTATGATTTCATTGGTGTGCTGCTGATTATAGTTCCCTACTTGTCACTCTTTCTTTCTCTTTCATGATGAAAGAACCCCCAAGTTGTAGTGGTGCCATACCCAAAGCAAGTCCACAGTATCCTCTCTTTCAATTTTCTCAGCTGCTATTCAACGAGCTATCACCACTCCCACCACTTTAGCCTTGGCCTGCATCCACACCAACACTTTGCCGCTAATCAACTTAGTGATATGGATTGCTGATTCGTTTGTGGATCACAGCAGCATAGAGAATGTCGATCTAGACCCACCTCGTCCTTTTAACTGGATCCAGTCCTATGAAAAGCACAGAAACAATAGGTCACCCTGACCTAATCCAAAAAGGGGCACACCTAACCATCCAGCCCGGCTTTTCTTTTTTTTTTTGGTTGCTCAGGAGTAGGGTGTGGGTTTGGACATTGTGCCTCCAGCCAATTCTGTGCAGCCAAGTTATCCAGGCTGCCCCATCAGCTAGTAACTTGTGGCCGCTTGTGCAATAGTGTTTCCCTCTCTGGGCAATGTGGTCGAGCCTTGGCCATGCACTAAAAGCAATTGCATCAATTAGTTGTATGCTGACATCCCTAGCAGGGGAGGAGGGAGGGGTGGGGGGCTGCCTAGGCCATGGCCCCACCCCAACTAAGTGAAATTTAGATTAACAAAATTGAAAATTTTTAGTTGTATAATGTATTTTTTGGATTTTAGTTTAGTTTGGCCCTACCCGGATAAGTTCATTAAACTGTTTGGCCCGCCCCTGAAAAAAATTCTCGCTCCGCCCTTGATCCCTAACTAGCTGCTATGTGGTTACTTCTCCTCCAACCAACATTCTCCCTCATGATTGGAAAATTTAGACACATACTCTTTAACACCCAATTAGAATTTTTGGTTGTGCTTAATGTTTTCATCGTGACTTTTCTATTAGAAACTTTAAAACTATAAAACCCAGGCATGGTATGGAGATTTTTGGAACTTTGTTGATTTGGCAAACTTAAAGTGTGATACTCCTTTGGCTCGTATCCTTTATAATTTCTGTTGTGAATCACTTGGGCAAGTGGCTACCTAGTCTAGCTCTCTATTCATGGTTTTCTCCCAACAACTCCACTTCTAACAGTGGAGCTCTCTCATGCAGAAGGGAACACCTTCAAGCTACTTGGGCAACTCGGCTGCTCTCAAGCTCTGCCAAGGCTAGTAAGGAGGATAACCTTGACTAGCTCGCCCTCTTATGGCCGCATGTACCCAAGAATACTACACCAAGCATCACAACTACCCAAATAAAGTGCATCCATGCATACGGAGAACAACCCTAGAGTAGGAGTCCCTATGCATGATTAACCTACTTGGCTTTTCCACTTGACTTCTTGTGCCTCTTGTATGTTTCTAGCTCCATACACAACACACTACTTTGCTGCACCTAGCACATTTTGCACCCAATGCAGTGGCATGCACCCCTTTCATGTCATCCCTCTCCCTGTCACGGGGAACACCGACTAATACCTATTCCGCTCTTGATAAAAATTGTGCATTGCCAGATACCACCAGGCTCGCTCCATTGGCCACACCAGGCTCTATGCATGCCCAATAGAAATTGAGACTGCAGCTTGCACTTGCACGTCTCCTACCAACTACTTATGCCACCGCCCACCAACAAGTTGTAGCCTTTCCGTCATGACTGCTCCACCAACAATAATAGCTCAAGCTAGGAAACTTAGGCTATCGCCCTTGAAGATTGCTGCCCCGATCTTCCACGAAGGCACTGCCCTGCTTGCCCAAGTTTGCTGCAGCTTTTGGCCAAGCTTTGTTGCCTTCATTGGTAGCTCCCTTAGCACTCAGCTAGAACAACCTCGCCGAGCACGAAATGCCCCTTGTTATGATATTTTCGGATGGAGGTGTAGAATATCCTATCCTCTTCATAACTGTAGGATCAGATAGATGTTAAAAATGTCAAAATCTTTGGACGATTGCTATCACACCTTTCTTGGAGATTCTATCAGAGGTGGTTTCTCCTTTGAGATTGTATTCTATGTTGAGGAGCAGCTTTTTGTGTTCTATAAACTCTAATGATTGCATTGTAAATTTATGTGTGAGAAATAATAAAAGAATGCTTTCCTCCTTCATAGGCTTGTTGTCGAACCACATATCTCATTGTATCTCTTTTCCATTTCTCTTGCTTTTACCTTTTAACATAGTATGATTGCACTGTAAATTTATGTGTGATAAATAATCAAAGAGTGCTTTCCTCCTTCATAGGCTTGTTGGTGAACCACATATCTCATTGTGTTTCTTTTCCATTTCTCTTGCTTTTATCTTTTAACATAGTATCAAAGCATTGATTTCTCTGGTGGTCCATATCCTTTCCATGGTGGAATTAAAAGATAATCAGTTTGAGGGTGAGATTAGCAACAGCAAAGGAAATCCAAAATCCAGCTGTAGCAATGATTCCTCTAGTATGTCTCTCAAAATCACTACTACGCTTCTCAATGGGGCAAATTATCTGACCTGGGCTAAAACCGCCTGCTTATATTTTAGTGACCGATCTAAGGTCAGCTACATCAATGGCAGCATAACTCCACCAGACGAGTCTGATTCCAAATTTACCAAGTTTATTGACTAACAATTAGAAAATGACTTGGTAATGTCATGGCTAATGAATTCAATTGAGCCACACATTTCTAATACCTTTTTGTATGTGGGAACGGCAAAGAAGATCTGGGATGCTTTGGAAGAAGTTTACAGTGAGCAAAATTTTTACTAGAATTCATTAGCTGCAACTACAAGAGACAACAAGTCTATGCCTCTCTACCTGAATCAAATTCAGTATGATGAGCTTATACAATACTGACCAGCCACATCAGATCTAAATATTTACAAACAAGTGGAGTTGGATAAGGTGTTCAAGCTTCTTTCTGGTCTTGAAAATGACTATGAAAACTTGCTTATTCAAATCCTTATGATGTATCCTCTCGCAAGTTACAAGAGTGTTTGTCAAACTTTCCAATGATAGGATGCTTGTCAAAGGGTAATGTGAGCAGAACGGGTTATATGTGATCAACCAGAATGGGTTGAGTTCACTTGCCTGTGCTAAGAATAAAAGATCGAGTGAGTACCACCTATGGCACTCACTTCTAGGGCATACTTCTGATCATGTGCTGAAACTTCGTGTTCCTGGGAGCAACTGAGAAGTATGCCTGTGATGCATGCGGGTTCACCAAGTCTACTAAACCCCCGTTTCAAACTAGTGAGTATAGATGTTGAATTGTTTGAAGTTATCCACTCAAATGTGTGGGGACCCACACCTGAGGATTACTCCTATTTTGTCACAAGTACTGTGTGTCTTCCATTTAAGATAAAAGTCATGTTACCTGGATTTATTTTCTTAGAAATAAATGTGGAGTTTCCAAAATTTTTGAAGAATTTTATAACATGGTTTACACACAGTATGGTGCAAAGATTTGGAAAAAGAAAGTTGAGTTTAGATAATAAAGCAGAAAATATGAATAACTCTCTCCAAGAGTTTATGAAAAAGAAAGGAGTATGACCTCATAAAACTTGCGCAAGAACTCCACAACAAAATAGAGTTGAGCAAAAAATCGTCAGCTTCTTAATGTAACTTGATCTCTCATGATCCATATGGATGTCCCACGGCTTTTTTGGACTGAACAACATGCTGCACTATTAACTGTGTCCCAATACTAGCATTGAAGGTGAAATTCATTTACAAGTTCTTCTCCAAAAGAAAATTTCTATTTATCATTTTGAGATTTTTAAGCGTAAATGTTATGTTTACATTCAAGAAAAAAATTTGAAATAAATTTCAGAAAATGTATTTTTCTCGGATAGTACAACAGAAAAAAGTTGTAATTGTGTTGATCCAAGCTCAAGGAAGTTGTTTATCTCCTGTGATGTGAAATTCTTTGAATAGGAACCTTTCTTTGAAGCCGCAAGTAGGGGGAGTCACACAACAAGTAGTTGAGCGATGCTGATGCATGTGATAATGTTGCTGGAAACAAACTTCAAAACCAGGTATGCTCCTAACAAAACCAAAATGCCTCTTATTAAAAGGCTTGAGCTTGAAGTGTATCACTCTGCCGAAAAGGGTAGAAATCACAACCCATCTACCAACCTCACTAGTTACTAAAGCCACCATTACAACCACTAAACCAGGCCTTAGGTGTTCCACTAGACCTAGTTGACCTCCATTGAGACCACTAATTTCTATACCTATCTGAATATTCAGAAAACCTACTCCATAGAAAACTACCTCACCTTTAAAAAAAAAAAACTCTCAAAAACATACAAAAAATTCTTCTAAACACCTACACTCAACGTGAACCTAGAACCTTTGAAGAGGCCAACCAAAGCCCAAAACGGAAAGCCACCATGTTAGAGAAACTTTCAGCCCTTGAAAAAAAAATAAAACTTGGGACTTGTGCTTTTACCAAAAGGGAAGAAACCTGTATGGTGTAAATGAGTTTACCACATAAAACATCACAGTGATGGCACTATTGAGCAGTTCAAGTCCAGGCTGGTTGCTAAGGGCTTTACCCAAACTAAGGAATTGATTGTAAAGAGACTTCTGGTTTTACCACCAATATGAATTCTGTTAGAATGTTACTCTCTGTTACTTCTAACATTGGGAAATTATGCAACTTGATTTTAAAAATGCCCTTCTTCTTGAAGAACTTAAAGAAGAAGTGTTCATGGAAGCTCTTCTGGGGATCAAGAATGACAAAGGCTATGTTTGCAAATTAAAAAAAGGCATTATATAGGCAAAGACAATCTCTTAGAGCATGGTTCTCTCGCTTCAATGAAGACCTTATAAGGGTATGTCAGAAGTAGTGCGGACTATAACATGATCGTGTCTAGGCAGACATCAAAGATTATTTGTCTACCGTTGTATGTTGATGATATAATGATGATCGGACATGATGTTGATTTCATGCTTAAAATCAAGGGATATCTCCGCAATTTGAAATTGAGGATTTAGGGAAGTTGAAATACTTCCTAGGCATATAGATGACCCGCTCAAATTAAGATATCTTCTTGTGCCATAGGAAGTACATAGTTGACCTACTAGAGGAGACTGTGCATATGCGAACCAAAACTGTTGACACCCTTATGGAAACAAACTGCAAACTAAGACAAGATGATGGTGATCAAGTTGACAACATTTAAACCTTCCATAAACTTGTTGGCAATTTGATATATTTAACCATGACTAGGCCAGATGTCATGTATGTTGTGAATGTCATTAGCTAATTTATGCACAAGCCTAGGTCACCTCACATTAAAGCTGCTCACCGTATACTAAGATACTTGAAAGGCACGCCAGTGAAAAAAAATTAATGAAAAGAGATATGCCTCTTGACATCATTGGATTTGTCGATGCAGATTGGGTTGGTGATACAAATGATAGGCGTTCTACATCCGGTTATTGCATCCTCATGGGAGGAAATCTTGTTGCACAAAGAGTAAAAATCAGTCTATTGTTGTTCGTTCTAGCGCTGAGGCTAAGGATAGTATGATGGCATTATGCATGTGTGAACTTATATAGGTTAGATCTTTATTAAAAGACATCAAAGTTGAAATAAAGGGTCCCATGAACATGATGTGTGATAATATGATGACAATTTACATTAAAGCAAATCCTATCTTCCATGAAAGAAGAAAACATATTGAAGTCGACTGACATTTCGTGAGAGAAAAAATTCAAGATCAGGTCATCAATATGCCGCATGTGACCATAAGAGGTCATTTGATGACATTGGAACACCGCAGAACAGAATGGATGTGTTCTGTTTAGGAAAAATCAATGCAAACATCGGACAAAGAACAGTGGGTATAAAAGGGTGAGACGTTCTAATGCATTCCTTGGTTTACCACATAACAGGTCACGGAACAGGCATCACAGTCTCTCCCCCGACCCCGAACCCTTTTCTCTTTCTCTCCTTCCTCGTCTCCACCCCTGACCTGCCCTCACCCTTTCTCTCCTTCTCCTCCATCCTCCTGCCCACTGGCCATGGTTGCTGCCCATGCCTCCCTCACCCAACTCACCCTTTTCCCCAACCCTAGAATGGCGCATGCTTGCCTAAGATTTTTTCCCCAAAATCAGGTTTCATTTCTTCACCTCTCACTCTCTCTCTCACAACTAGCATCGCCTCCCTGGCACTGACTTCCTTCTTTTTACTTTTGTTTGGTTGTGTAGTCCATTGCAGCAACTTGACAACCGGGCATCAACAAACTGGTATGTTGTTCTTTTCCCCTTAAACTCATGAATCATGCCTTGTGTCTGTTTTCCTTTTGTTAGCATTTTTTTCAATATTTCTCAATATTGAATAAATGTATCGCATATTGTGAAAGCATGAGTCCTTGTTTAACGGCCATGGCCCATCGGACTACATCAACTGCCTTGATTTTAACTTTATGTAACCAAATATCAGTATTCAACAGGCACAATAAGATGAGGTTCAAATTTTCGAAAAGAAATGAATTGTCAAGACGACAACATTGTCCTACTAAATCAATTAGATCCATGACATGTTGCTGGAAAAAAATATGATAATACATCTCATATGTTCAACAGAAGTCCTCAACACTCGAATCAAGTGAAAAGGCTTTGGATAATAACAATATGGGGCATATGTGCATGCACATTGAAGGTGGAATTGTTTTGGAATCAAACAACACATACGTTTACAGAGATCCAACACCTTCGGAGAACCACTGGTACGAAGCTTTGCACCAACCCCAACAGTCATTGGAATGGTTTTAGTTCCACAGAAATTTCAAAAACAGAAGTATCAGTGTGAACCCACTAAAGCCCGCAGTTGGGAATATAATATTCTGACACAAATGATTTCACTTTAAGGGTTGTTTGCTTCTTGCTTTTATCAACTGGGGAAGAATATTTTACCCCAATGTCAGTCACCAAGCCTGTCGCAGAAAAATTCAAATCACAGATTCAGTCCACATGATATAATTGTTTTCTCACGAATGAGCAATTTAGGCTTCTTAAAGCCCCCTCCCCTTTTTTTCTAATTAGCATATGGAAGCCAGCATAAAATAATTTTCTGAAAATATGAAGAACATGAAAAGCCTACTGCAAGCAATTCTATTTTTTTTTCTAGAAAATGCTTGGAGAACAACTTTCAGTAACTCCATAGAAATAAATTCAATGAGACAACACCAGCCTGCATAAATTCTTGTGAATTCTTGTTTTTTTTTCCTGGTTATGGAAATGTTTCAGTCCTAAGCACACTTTGTACTGTTGCTTGCCCGATCTGCAATATGAAGAAGGTGGTCTTAGATGAGGTTGAAAAGATCTCCATTGACATAATTCAGGTGCCGTTCCTCAACACCAAGTTCTTGACCCTCAAGAAGCTTGTTGTTAAGTGGGGCACCATGTATTTCAAAGGGCAGATCATTTTTGTGTTTGGCTGCAGAATTTATGTCATGGAACCTTCATTCCTTTTCCCTGTGATCAAATGACAATAATTGTCAATGTCTTCATGTAGTGGAGAATACCTATGTCTGATTGTGATTGCATATGTGGTCTCATGAATGGAAATTTTTTGTTGCTTTAGGTTGCTAAATGATGAACATAAAGATAGGATTGAAGAGGTTGATGGTGCCAGGTTAAGTGGCACATATCCTGATGAGTCGTATGCTTTTTCATCTCCTTCAAGAGTGGCCACTAGAGGAACCAATGGAAAACTTTCGCCTGGAAAACCTTCTCCAACCAAAGCGCATCATATGACCCCTTTTGGGCAAAGGACCAATACGTTTGTTTTGCAGTTTGAATTCAATCTTCCAAAAGCCAAAATGGTATAAAAGAAGGGGAAATTGATTATTTAGAAGATGATGTCATTAGAAGAGTTAAGCCTATAAAAAGGTGTTCATTGCATGTCCGAGAATTGGGGCCAAAGCCAGGTTGCATATTCATGTATGATAAGATTAAGGACTGGGTAAAAGGCATATGCTTGCACTTGTCTCTTTTCTCTTGTAGGTTTACTAGCAATAGTTTTCCTCACTAAGAGAGTATGTCTTCTTTTCTTTTTTAGAATGTACAGATTTGTGCAATTTATTTGCCTCGGATTGTATTTCTTTTCTTTGTAAAGAAAAGATTTATTTTGAAAAGAGAAGTGTTGTAGTTCACAGGCTCTATGTCAAGTTGGGCCTTGAGGAACAAGCGAGTAGAGTAGGGGTGATGTCATTCCCCCATTGGGCAGGGAAAATTGATAGAAACAATGATAATTTTTGTTAGTGATGAAAAAACAATAGCTCATTTTTATCTATTACTCTACTTCTAAACTGATAAAGAAAGCACAAGTTATTGATGTCCTATTGTTGAAACTATGGAGGGCATATTACAGTTTGAACATGACATAAATAAACACCAGACAGGACAGACAGCACATACAAAACTGACCATAAGACACAAACATCAGACAGAATGGACAGATCAGATAGAACAGAAACAAACGCCAGACAGAACAGACATAATAGAAATGTGTGAAACAAATGCCAGACAAGAGGAGCGTAGTGTTCTGTTCTTAAAATCATCAAACGATGGACAAAGAACATCATTGTCCATGAGGACAGGACAGTAGTGTGATAGATAGGACATCCTGTTTGTCTTGTCCTAATGGACAGCAATCAAACGACCTCAAAGAAGTCAGTTGACAAACATTCTTACTAAGGCACTTGGAAAAGAAAGGCATCTACAAATAACTAACAAGTTGGGACAAATAGATGTCTCTGCCCCACCTTGCAGGGGAGATTGTTATGATATTATTAGAGGGTGTGGAAAATCCTAACCTCTTCATAACTGTAAGATTGATAGCTGTTAAAAATGTTAAAAATCTTTGGAGGAACATTATCTTACCTTTTTGGAGATTCTATAGGCTGGTAGTTTCTTCTTCAAGCTTATGTTCTAAGTTGAACAGCAGCTAATCCTCTTTTACAAATTCTAATGATTGTATCATAAATCTATGTGTGAGAAATAATAAAAGAGTGTTCTCCTCCTTTCCATGGACATAGGATTGTTGGTCGAACCATGTTTCTCTTTGTGTTGCTTTTCTTTTTCTCTTGCTTTTACCTTTTAACACCTCTGTCATTACAAGGATGGTTGTATTACTTCCAAGCATGATAACCATGTGCCTATGCTCAGGCCACATACACCATTTGCCTAGTCCTTATTTGAGCCTTTTCACTCCTAGTAGCCTTAGTCTATGATACCTTCCCTTCGTCCTATAACAATATCCTTGACAATTTGCCTAGGGTCCAAACTCAGCCGACTCAAGCAGAGATACAAGGCTTGGTCCTCGCCTCATGCCTTATGCACGCAAAAATGGAGGGACTGCATTATCCTCCACGCCCTTGACTAGAAGAATTACTATTAAGCGATGCACCTCCCAAGACTTCTTCCTGTGGCCTGCTAGCTTTGCTTAATTCTTCCATGCAATCCATCTCTATGCCACGGCATGCTTTTGGCCTTAGCCGTTTATTGGCCTAGGACCCAATTCGAGGGTGGCTACCCTTGAGGGCCCCCTAGGAGGATAAGTCCATAGCTGCCAACCATGGCCCTCCTCAGCCCAACCAGGGCACTGCTTGATTCATGCTGAGCTACTTTTTTCTCCTCCTACATTTTAATCTCCATAAATTTCTTGATTATTTTGGCCATCTTAATTCTATCACACATGCACTACAATGCATCTTAGATTTGTGATCTAAGGTTGTGAGAGAAACACTAGATAGACAAGGGTTAGTGATTGTAATTGGGATTTTATTGCTTCAAGCTTATTTGAATGGGTCATGTTGTATAATTGTACAAAGGGAAGCACTTAGGCAACCTAATATTCTATGATGAGTGGGTGAAACCTGGTCACTAGTTTAATATCAAAGCCTCTAAGTTGCTTGATGTTGTAAACATCAAAGGGAATGCTTGGACACAATATAAAAGAGAGATCAATACAGTCAAGGGTGGCTTGATCAATACAATCAAAGGAGACATGAATATAATAAGGGTATGCTACAAGCCATTGCGAGTCATGCAAATGCTATGAATGTCAATTTTAAGATCATCATGACATGCATGGTGCATATAACTTTATTGACTCCAAAAGCAACATATTGAATATGAAGTTGCAAGGAGTAGGTCTAGTAGTCATGCATTAGATGCACACGTTCATATACACCATCACTGTTGCTTGGTCTATTTGAACACTTCCCAAGTTTGATTGCAAAAATATTTCTAATTAGATTTTAGGCACAAATTAGTACTTCGATGTTGAATGACAATTCAAGGAATATCGAGATATTATATACCCTCCACCAAGCTTCAATAGCATATCTCACAAGACATTAAATTTGGTTTTTTGGCAGCTGAAATTTTTTAGCCATAGGAGCACTCATTATGAGGTTAGAGCCTATCATCTTAGTTTGAGTAAAAGAATCCAAGCATGGATGTGTTAAGAATGAAAAAGTTCATAAGAGGTATTTTTCCATTCCTAGCTCCTTGATAGTTGCCATATTTCTACCTTGAATCTCTGTTGACTAATGTTGTCTTGATGGAAGCTTTTTCCTTTTGGAATGAACTTGGAGTATGAGTTAAGTACTAGTTAAAATTTTCTTTTTTGGTGTAGTAAGCAACCTGAGGTGTAGTCAAATGTGACATTGACAATTCGAGTTTCAAGACCTTGCAAGAGTCGTACAATGTCATGGTAGGTTTGCACCATGGCTTTAGCATATTAGCATTAAATGATTCATAACAAGCCAAAATACTTTGAATTTATCCTCTACATTCTCACCAATGGTCAGAACATCATCACACAAATTTTTGAATTTCCCGATGTATATATTCTAAGAATAAAAAAAATATTTCATGAGGTAGAACTCCATAAATTGTGAGTGCTCCTACATAAAGGAATGAACACACTCTACATCTATTTGGATGTGTCTTTTCTAGCAATCGATGCTGACATCAACTCTGATAGAGTCATTCTGATCCATCACTTAACCTAGTTTCATTGCAAGAGGCATAAGCAAGATCGACTGCTTGAGGCTTGAGGACATATCACCAAGTTGTTGGATCCATTACTTATGCTATTATTGTTGCCCCTATATGTAGCACTATCCTTAACTCCAATACATTGGAGTGGCTAAGTAAGGACTTCCTTGGCAGCTTTGGCAACACATTCTACTCATCCATAAGATTGAGTATGTATATGCCAACTATTTGAGGGATGGACCAGATGGTATAAGACTTGGGAAAATAGCCTGCTAGTGCTATAATGGAAGAAAAAAAACAAGGCAGCAAGCATTGAGGGATGTCCATTGAGCAAGTGATGGTATGGTTGGAAGGACAAGATGAGGTGTCAATTGTGTATGCATGTTTAGGCAGTGAAGCAATGTTATTTGATGCATATGTAGGAAATGACAAAGCCACGTATGGGTTGACGTTGGTAGTTGCCCATGCCAGCCCCACAAAATATCTTTATTTTCATATTGTTGTAATCAAGTATTTGATTATCCATATATAAGGTGTCCTTGAAGGCAATAATTTTTTTTTAACTTGTGCCCCTCCAAGCAAATTTCTGGCTATGCTACTATGCATAGGTAGTATAGCACAACCTTGCAAACCAATGACTTTGCATTCCTAGGGCATGTTAAGGAGTATAAGCATGCTGGATTTACAAAGGTTGCTCTCTCATCCCCCCTCCCTTGTCCTCCTTGAGTTGATTTTTTTTCTTTTTCTAAAAATCTGATCATCTTATTCAAGCTAACAAATCTAGCTAAGACATTCACTTTCTTTATGTGATTGCTGCTTGTTCAACCAAACATGAACTCTTCCCATTGATCTTACTCTTGCTTCTACTGTAAGAATGGTTTAGTGAAAGAGGTAAATGATTGAGGGAAGAACTTAAGGGGGTTGGATTTCACATGTTTTGGTCATGAACAATTTGCTTAATTGGTGCTTCTCGATTCGTTGTGTTTGAAACATGATCCTGATGGGCAAGCCACATGCTTGCCTTTGCAGACCAGGCCTTCATATACATAGGCGCATGAATTAGTGCTCACCAATTGATCTACTTCTCATCCAGTACCATGCAATTATTGGGAAAAATGGGTACAAACCCAATGATGGAACTACACAAATAGAAGCAATAGCTTACAACTTGTAAATAAACACTTCTATCATATGCACAAACAAAGCAAAATATTTATTTCACAAAGCTAATAATAAAACCCTTATCGTCCAATGCATCTCACACTATGTATATATTTTGATGCACAAGAATGAAGCAAGCAACAAAATAATAAGCTCAAGCAAGATGAATAAGATACCAATTTTAACATGAAAACCCCTATCAAAATGAGAGGCAAAAACTAAGGCAAAAACTACTGGGTTGAGAACAACCCAACAACAATTCACTATGCAATACGGAAATAGCTACAAGATGAAAATATACGCTATATACACTCCAAAAACCCACAAACTACCACAAGAGACTTACAACAAAACAAGCAAAGAGATAAGAGTAATAGAATATCACATAATCAAGAGTAATGGCCTTCCCACAACAAAATCCCTCTTTCTCTTGCTCCATTCTTCACAAAACAAGGAGAAAAGAACAAGAAAAAGTTCCAAACAAGAAATAGAAGCTTTCTTTCTCTCTCAATCTCTTGGTTCCTCACTCTAACAATCTCTCTTGTTGCTTCATGAGAACATGACTCTCCCCCTCTTTTTCTCTTTCTTTTCTCAAGAACTTACTAAGATGAAGAGTAACCCTCAAAGTCAAGAGCCCAAGAAAAATCAGACTTCCATTTTTTTGTCCATAACATTTCTAGAAATTTACCCACATTCAACTACGATGTCCTTTTACTTCTTTTGTACTTGGTTGGATCATCCACATTGAGGGAACCAACCCAACACATCCCCTCCCTCCCCCCCCCCTATTCACGACTATGTGGAGGAACTCTTCAAACCATCGATGGAGCAATGCACTTCAAGCTTTGAATGATGTCATTCTTTGGTCATCATATTGGTACCATTGTCATCTGTGTTAATCTTTTCAATCTCAAGTTGCTTTATTTCTAATATATCATGTATCCAATGATACCACACATCAATGTGTTTCGATCGTATATGAAAATTGGACTTCTTGCTAAAATGAATCGCACTCTAACTGTCTCACAACAAAACATTCTTCTATTGAGCAAAACCAAGTTTTGACATAAATTTCTTGATCCACAATAACTCTTTACTAGCCTCTGTCATTGAAATAAACTCTGCCTCTATGGTAGAAAGTGTTACACACTTTTAAAATTTGAACTGCCATGATATTGTATCACCTGCTAAAGTAATCAAATAGCTAGATATGGACTTTCTAGAATCAACATCGTATGTCATATCTGAACTGATGTAACCTATCAAAGTAGGTTTCTACTCATCAAAACAAAGTCACAAACTGCTAATTTCTCAAAGATTTCTCAAAATCTATTTTACAACATTCCAATACTCTTTACTAGGATTTGAAAGAAACATGCTAACAACCTGTATTGCATGAGTAATATCTGGCTTCACACACAGCATAGCATACACCAAATTATTAACAACAAGCATATGAAATCTTCTGCATTTCTTCTTTCTCTTCATCTGTAGAAAGACTTTGCTTCATACTTATTTTAAATTTTGTTCTCATGGGGTACTTACTGTTTTTGCCTTACTCATATTGAACCTTTTAAAGTACCTTTTTAATATACTTCTCCTGTGATAGCCATAACTTCTTTGATTTTGTATCATGAACAATCTTTATGCTAAAAATCTAACTTGCAAGTCCCAAGTCATTTGTGACAAATGTTTTGCCCAACTCTTTCTTCAAGCTAACCATTCTTAAATCATTTTTATTTATCAACCATAAACGTGTCACCAACATAGAGCAACAAGATAACAAAATCATAATTAAAAAAAATAACCAAAATATTGTGATATGAAGTAGTATTTGTATAACCATGTTTCCTCATAAAAGATTCAAACTTCTTATATCATTGTCCAGGAACTTAGTTCTTTTTTAACCTGCAAATATAGTTCCTATTCCCTTTCTTTTCAAACCTTCAAGTTGTATCATATATATCTCTTCTTCAATATCACCATAGACAAATGTTGTCTTCACATCTATACATTCAACTTCTAAATCTAGATATGTTGTCAAACTCAACACAACTCTAATGGAAGACATTTACGAAGTAGTGAAAATATTTCTTCATAGTTAACACCTTTCTTTTGAGTAAAGTCTTCACCAGCCTAGCTTTATACCATGGGTATGAAGAGTTTTCATCATGTTTTACTTTAAAAGCCTAATGATTCTTCAAAGCTTTTTTACTTTAGGAAATTGCACAAGCTCCAGTATATGGTTTTCATATAAAAACTGTATCTCGTCTTCCATGACATCAATCCACTTCTCTTCTTGCATATTCTGGATAGCTTCTTCATACCTCTCAAGTTCTCTACCATATGCAAACAAAATATACTAATGTACAAGATATTTAGTGTCAGGTCTTCTGTCTTTAGTGGATCTATAAAGTGACTCTGCATTTTATGATGAACAGACTTTAAGCTACCTACCATCATCAACATCAAACATATCTGACTGGTCAGCATTCTACTACAAATCTTCAACATCATCATATGTGTCATCTTCAACTAAACTTGGGAAAGAAGATAAAGGAACATGATCCACATTAATTGTCATGCCTTTATACGGAGATGTTTTATCAAATACTTCATCAATATCTTCAATAGTCTAATTCTTAACAACACTTGAATTTTTGCTTTTGATAAGTTTCTTTTTCAATAGGATCATACAATTTGTACCAATATTATCTTCACTATATCCCAAAAAGTATACATTGATATGTCTTTGTTTCCAAATTAGATCTTTTATTTTTTGCAATATGCACAAATGATTTGCATAAAAAAATACGTACATGATCATATGATACCTTCTTAATACAGCAAATTTTATTTGCAACCTCACCATTCAAAGAAATATGAGTAGACAAATGAACTACATAAATAATATAATATTCTCCTCATAAAGAATTAGGCAATTGTGCCTCAGACAACATATGTTTAACTCTCTCAATAAGGGTTCTATTCATCCTCTTAGCTACGTCATTCAACTGAGGGATCTTGGGAGGAGTTTTTTGACACTTTATGCATGCATTTTGCAGTACTCATCAAAGGACCCCAAAACCTTACCTCCATTGTCACCATGTATGCACTTCATTTTTTTTTATTGTCCGCCTCTCAATAAAAACATGAAATTGTTTAGATGTATCAAACACTTAGTCTTTCATCTCCAAAACATAGACTCACACCTTTTTTGAATGATCATTATTGAAAGTGACAAAATAAAGTGGACCACCGTGTGTATCAACCTTCAATGGACTACAAACATCTCAATGAACAATGTTTAATAATTTTTTCTTCCTTGAAGATGAATGATTCTTAAATGAAACTATCCTCTGCTTCCCAACTAAGAAATAAGTACATTATATTTTTTTTCTTTGTCCTAGGAAATAGATTTTTTTAATCAAACAACTAAGACATTTGTCACTCATATGACCTAACCTCTTGTGTTACAACTAAGTAAATATCTTATTCTTTATCACATGCACTACATTTTGGAAATTGATGTATGCATAACATACAAGTTGTTACACTTTTTGCCTCAAACCATAACAAGCAAACCTCAAGTGAGCTTCCACTGTTTACTGCTAAAGGTGCTACACAAGCTATCATCATCAAACTCAACAGTTGAAATTAAATCCAAGTGTATATCTAACACATGTCTGGCATCCTTGAGCTTCAATATAGTTCCAGTGTTGGTTTGTAAATTTACAATACCAAGGACAACAACTTATGACAAACCATCATTATCCATTATCAATACTCTATAATCACCAAAATTATAAATAAAAAATTTCTTTATTTGAAGTAACATGGAGAGAAGTACCATTGTCAATCACCCAACTCGTATCATGACCTGTCAAGTTCACAACATCTTTATCATAACAACAACCATGTCATTACACATAGCTATGGTGGCCTATCACCATTATCTTCATTCTTCACTTCTTGCTTTTCATTATTTTTAGTTCTTCTCTTTAACTACAAATAATACTTCTTGGTATATCCTTCTTTACTGCAACAATGACATTACATGTTCTTGTATCATGACCTCAATTTGCTTCGGCTTTTGTCTCTTTCTTTCTCATCTTCAAATTTGCTTAACCCTCATTCTAAATGTCAAACACATTTGACTACGGAGAACAACCTTGAGATTTTCTTCTCATCTTTTCACTTAAACTACTAGCTTTAATAAGCTCTATAGAAACAACACTATTCAGAGCAGAGTTAGTGAATGAGACCCTAAATGGTTCCTTTGAATCAAGTAGAGTGGCAAACATTCGTAGCCCTATATCTTCATCATCAAAGTTAATACCCATTCAGGATAATTAATTAACAAGCCCTTGAACTACAATCTCTAAGCAAATACAATTTATTGTTGTCGGTCTTTAAAGCATATAAGTTTTCAAGCTTGAACCACAATGTCTTCGTATGAGTCTCTTGTTGAATATCATTATTGACATTCTCATCAATAAATTGCCAAATGAAACTGCACACTTGCTCATGCTCAAACTCTCATTCTTCATCACTCTAAGATTCAGGTTTTGGAGTAGCAGACACTAGAAAATACAAGTTGTGCTCACACGATTAACAACTACATTCAGTGATAACACATAATGCAATAAATGTGTATCATATATACTACACAAATTTATTTTCATAATTGGCAAAGAGCACAATTTGCCGTACGACATAGTATGATAACTGCCTACATAATTGATACATAGTTTGGCCTATCTTAAGCACATATGTGTCATATTGTATCACAGTAGTGCCTTAGTGAATGCACAACATAACTAACACATGACACACCCATACCTTGATGATCGAACTTAAAACATATCCATACCTAAAAACACTATGTCTATACAAAGTGGCATAACCCTAATGACCCAATATATAGAACCCATGCTAATAACAAAAAATATAGGCAAAGACTGGTGTAAATCACATTGCCCAACAATCATCACTATCTTGATAGCATCACGATCAATAAGCATTACCCTTTGCTGAGTGAGTAACTGAAAACTCACATCAATGTGCCAAAGATAAACTCTAAGTATGGCCTATCTCAAGTCGGCAATGCATAATCTAAGAAAATTATAAAACATGAATAACATGTGTCAACACACACTATGTAGTCCATCTATCCAACAAGGTGATCACCATATATAATAAACTGCAATAGCTACATGCATACCCACATTCACAAACCTATGCATTGAGCATCAGTGCATTCTTCACTGAAATGTACAAGGTTACACACAAGACTAATGCACAACTTATGGTCATCACACACGAACTAAGTCATTAGGGATAAAAGAACATGGATAAAACCAGCTGTTCTGCAAATTAGGTTGAGTTTAGCTATAGCTACTATAGCAGTGCATGTCATATTCTTACACAAGGATAAGCTTCTCAGTAGCAGTATGGGTGAAGAGCACTGCACAATATAATATAGTATGTTCTCAAAACCTTGTCCCTGCGCCTCCCACGTAGCTCTTTTCACAGTAGGCTCAATTATCACTCAATTGGTAAAGTCCCTTCAAGGTAGAATTGGCCTTTGGTCGTTACTTGAAATCTTTCTTGTGCACAAGCTCACAATACAATATCAACATGTTATACATACCCATATGACATCATCCAATAAGATACACTGAAAAGTGTGTAATACAATCATACAACATCATATAACAAGATTCACATGTTTGAAATCACATCCACACAAGTATTGATCCAATGCTGGTTTGTCGACACCTTAGTCACAATGCAACACCTTTACAGGAGGTCCACTAACATGAATAACATAGTCGCAATGTGTATGATCTCCATGTCAGATCATCATACATCAATGGTTCTATTCATATAGAAAGGCTAGCAAATGTGTATACAATGTTGCTAGTGCTCATCAAAAAATCATGTCATACTATTCGGCACATGTAGGGATCATTTAATGGCTCACAGATGACGAAAAAGTAAGACTCAATTTCTCCTAGCATAAAAAAAATCAGCACGGTGCCCCTGACGGCATGCCTTGCGGTTAAACTATACCCATCAAAATGATCAGTACTAGCATAGGGTTGCCCCTTCTTTTGTATCTGCTAACATGAGGGAAAGAGCAAAAATGTCAAAGTGCACACCCTGCATGCAGCAACATGTTCTCATGTATACGCATGCTAGTAAGCAAAAAAGGTCAGGCCTATGGCCTCCAGGTCATGACAAACCCAACCGACCATGATAGGGCCATGGCCTCCCAACACCACCCAATCAAGGCAGGAAGTCGACCACAACCAATTTCAACCAGGT
Source organism: Nymphaea colorata (assembly GCF_008831285.2). NCBI lineage: Eukaryota > Viridiplantae > Streptophyta > Magnoliopsida > Nymphaeales > Nymphaeaceae > Nymphaea > Nymphaea colorata. Next base: position 11,191,294 of record NC_045140.1, read on the forward strand.
TAAAAGAAATCAATTTGACCTCTTTAGCCCAATTTGTTGCATAAGTCATGATGGTGCACTTCATTACAAGCACTTGGTACCAAAGGGCCTCTAGGGAAATATAAGGGTTTGAAACTTTGTAAAATCACCAAAAATTGAGCTATTTTTTCTCAAATCAAATATGCCAAAGCATAGGGCACACAAAATAAGTGTCAATCCTATAATTTAGTGCAAAAGTTGCATGTCGAATTGGCCCCAAAGGCCCACTTGGGGAAAAGTGATGATTTGAGGCTTCGTAAAAGCACCTAAATCAAGCCCTTCTCCCCAAATCAAATATGTGAACATGTAGAGTATGAAAAATATGTGCTAATTGGGATGAAACAATGTATACTACGATCCAAATTTAATCAAAACACAAATTTGCAATCATAAAACCATCCGCAAAAGATCATACCTGCATGTTATGTGATCTAGTGTGTGCTAGACAGCCTCAATATTGTCAGACGACCTCCCTTGCTGCATTAGCGTCTTCTCTTTCTCCCCCCTCCGCGTCTTCCTCTCTCTCTCTCTCTCTCTCTCTCTCTCTCTCTCTCTCTCTCTTTTCAACAATGGAAGGAGATGGGATCAAGATTGTTCAACCTCCCCCTTTTAACTTTTTTTTTTTTAAGAAAAAACACCACAAGTTTTAAGGAATGTTCACTAAAACTCAGAGATAATTAGTATTAAAAGTTAACTACTTGATTAATTGAAGTTAATTGAGATTAATCTTTGATTAAACAATTATTAAGCTCCCTAATTTTGGTTAGTGATACTAATCACCTGATTAACAAATTATTTATCCACCTATTGTCTTATAGGTAAGTTCTAAAAAATGCTTAGTAGTTTCACTTAAATTGCTCACTAGTCTTCTAAAACGTTGATCAAGCTTTCTAAAATTCTATAAAGAACTCAAGCTCAATTACATGGCCCTTTGTCATACTTCATCGGAATTCAATTCAGTTAGTGTCGATGGAGAGCTGGCGACGAACTCTACATAATTATATCAATCTCATCTAAAGACTCCAAACTACTAGAAAGTAACATGCATACACATACAAATTATAAAAACCATATTAAGAAAGTGAAGATACTATATGGGATGTCACATTCCTACCCCCTATAGAAAATTTCATCCTTGAAATTTCTTAACGGTGAGCAAATAGCTGAAGATTTCTTGTCTATATCTTGGCTTTGGGCTCTCCTATACACTTTGTAGCTCCATGTTGTTCCCACTCCACCTTGACAATAGGAATAGTCTTCATCTATAACACACACTCCTACTCTTCTGCAATCCTCAATGGTGTTTCATCATTGGAGAGATCATCTCACACCTCCAACTCCTCTTGGTTGATTATGTGATTGGGAACTAGCACATATCATATGTGCATTGCTGCATTGAATACATTATGTATCTACCAGTTTTGCATGTCAGTCCCGCTCTCCCTTCCATGCTAGGTGCAAGCTTTATGAATATCTTCCAAAGGTCATCTTCTTGGTTTGCTCACATGTCTCATGGTGAAAAGCCTAACTCATATGTAGGTGTGTCCCTAAGGCTCTCTAAAATGACGTCCAAAACCACGATGTGAATTGAGGATCTTGATATGAAAGTATGATGTGTGGCACACCACGTGGTCTGACATTTTTGTGTATGTTCAAATTTATAGGAGACTCCACTAGCTGCATCACGTAAATTAGCTAGAAGTGGGTTGACTTAGTCAGCCGATCAACTAGTACCCAAATATCATTGTGTTGTCTCATCAATTTTGGTAGATGCATAATGAAATCCATAGACACATCCTCTCATTTCCACTATGGGATCTCAAGATGCTGCAACAATTTGCATGGCCTATGGTGTTTTGCTTTTATTTGCTAACACACTAAACTCTGACCATATAGTTAGCTATATCTGATTTCATACTACACCACTAGAAACTAGCCTTCGCATCCTGATATATCTTGTTGTTGTTGTGACGAATGGCATAATGCGATCAATGCAATTGTTTAGGAACTTCTTCATCCAACACCCATAGTCTGTTCTAAAACTAAATCTCACCATGAAGATCAATAAAAAATGCCAGCGCCTCAAACTCACTAATGTGGCTACTCAAAACTCTTATTTTGTCTATGCAAAATCGACTCCAACAAATTAGTCTGAACTATGGAAAATCATACATCGCCCGTGACACCGCAAAAAATTATTACCTTTAGTCACACACATTGGATTAGCTTCGTTGTTTCTTGGCACTTTAGCAACTAAATTAGTATATGGTTACAGATTCCCTACAACTGAAAGATTCAACAATAGTAACAAGATTTTGTTGTTATATGTGCCTTTACTAACCAAATTTGTCATGTTAAAGCTATTTTAAAAATGTGTGAATAGTAACAAAATATATTTTCATTACTGACAGTTAGCCATTTATCAATGAACCCTAGTTTCAATGCCCAAGGCTTTATATGCCGTATGCCTTCCATGAATTTCCTCTCATCTTCCTGCGATTTTTCCCAAACCCTGTGAGCTTCCTCTCTCCCTACTAATATTTTTTCCAAACCCTATGAGATCGAGGCAATTTTTCTCACAACCTTTCCCCAGTCGTAAGTTTTCCTTATCCAGCTCCATCCATCGGCGATCGATTGGAGGCATTGTCACTTGTGGGCATGAAAGTTCCCACCAGTTCTTCCTCCCTAGTGCAAAGAAGCCATTGCCTACGTCTAGTACTCTACTCCCCTCCTCTCTTCTCCTTCTGTGCATGAGGTTGCTTCCACTCCTACTGGTGACCATGCTCCCACTCCATCTCCTACTACAAGTATTGTCAACTTCTTTCTCTTTCTCCCTGGCCTCTCTTCATTTTCTCTTTCTCTCTCTCTTCCTTTCTAACTCGGCCATGGCCAATATTGAGAGTGGCCGACCCAGAGAAGAGATTTTGGAAATTTGGGTAAAATTCAACCAAATTGTGCAATAGATTATGTTAAGAGAATGCTTTTTGTTATCACCCCAAAATTTTCAAAAAAAAAAGACTGTATGTGACAAGCGGGTAGATGCGCGAGCCAGACCCATTTTCAGCTTAAAAGGAGCGGTTTTGGGCTGTTGGATGGGCATTAGCCTTGCCAACACCCCAAATGGTATTTGCAGGGCTAATGACCCATCCCACTTAGTCAAAACCTATTTAAAAATTTTGAAAATCATTCAAAAATACTTAAAATTCGCATAAAAATCTTGTTAAATAAAAAAAAAATCAAATTTTGAGTTTTGACTCCAAAACTCTTTATAAATACTGTAACACCCCAGAAGTTTAGTCATGCATCGAAGATTGTGAGGGATCTTCAAGAGCTTATAAAATGAGGTCATTAATGAGATGATTGTCCTGGTTCCTAGCCTTTTTCAGGTTAGGACCAAAACTGCTAGGGGCGGGTTGGGATCCGTCAAACCAGGGGCCCGAGCCCAGGAGTGGGTCAGGTTGTTATAGTGGTATCAGAGCAGTTTCAACACTCGAACCTAGGATCCCACACGAGCAGATGTGTGTGCCTTAAAGGGGTTGGATTGTAACACCCAGAAGTTTAGTCCTATATCGAAGATTGTGAGGGATCTTCAAGGGCTTATAAAGGGAGGTCACTAATGAGATGATTGTCCTGGTTCCTAGACTTTTTCAGGTTAGGGCCGAAACTGCTAGGGGGCGGGTTTGGGACCCATCGAACCAGGGGGTCCGAGCCTAGGAGTGGGTCGGGTTGTTATAAATACCCCCAAAATCTCTTCTCTTGGTCATGGGCTAACCCTTGGAGAATTTTTAATGCTTCTTTACTTGAAAATTTAGAGTTTTCCTTAGCTCTTTATTTCCATTTTTCTCTTCTTCTCTTCTTCTTCTTTCCCAACCTTGGAAGCAAGCCTCTCCAAGTTCAAACTTTTCAAGAAAACACAAGAAGATCTCTTGAAAGAATACTTTCATCATCTTAGAGCTTCATGCAAGGCGATCTTAAGTATCATATATATTTGAGGTATGTAGTACTTATTTATTTTCATTTCCTCTTGCCACCTCCCCATGGTGATGCAAAAAAGCTTTAAAGATTTTCTATCTAGAGTCAAGAGCTACTCTTGAGTGCATTGGGAGTATGAGCAAGGCGAAATAAATTTCATTTCTTCATTTATTTTCAAAAAATATGCTTGTTATATTGCTTTACTCATCATTTATGCTTGAGATGATGTTTATGCATGATGTATTAATTTTCCTAATTAATGAGCAAATGAATGGTGAGAACGAGTGTTTGAGTGAGATTTTTTCATTCTTATGTTGATTTTTGAGGTTGGGATTCGTCTAACCCAAGAAAGTACATATTAAAATGCATCCTCATGTCATTCTCACGTTTAATTTCTTTCTTAATTACTTGATTAGGAACCCGAATGAGTGCTTTGTCACGTTATTCTCAATTTCATGAGTATTTGGTTTTCTTCCATACCCATTGGTAGGAGAAATATATTCTCTTGTAACAAACAAAATGATTATGGTTGTATGTTCACATATAAAAATATTGGAATCATGTTTTTTAAAGGATTTTCAAAAGCAAGAATTCTCTTTAATGAGGCTTTGGAGACTTAACCCAAGCTCTTGCATGAGTCCAAGTTCCTCTCTATCCTAAAAAAAAAATCGAAGTTGGATATTTTGAAGTCATTTCTTGATTTCAACTCTCATGAAAGCATATACATATACAAATGTTATATATATATATATATATATATATATATATACATGCACATGACTATCTCTTTTTGTCTTTCTCTTTTTATGATTTAACATATTCTTTTATAAATTTTCATACACAAATATATATATATATCTCTAGAGTTTCATTTTCTTTAAAAATCTCTTTTTCTTTAAAATCTCTCTTTCTCCCTTTTTCTAAAATCCTTCTTTTTCGTCTCCATTTGAGTTAATTCTTTTTTTTCACAAGCTCTCATATATGACTCAAGGTCATCAAATGCAGCCTCAATTCACTATAGCCTGAATTTAGGCATACAAAAAAAAATTATAAACATAAAAAAAACTTCATAAAAATTATTATTTGAAGTGAATTTTTATGTTCTACACACAATGATCAGATTCATATGATATATTTTACAATAGTAGTAGAAAATGTTAACAAAGAATTCTCGCTTAAAAATGAAAAAATTTCTGCTGTATTTCTTACACATACACGTTGTCAAATTAATGTGGCGAATTCTCATAATGCTTTAAAACATTTTTGCAAGTCAATTTTATAGTTTATAATTTTTATGATTCATTAGCATGTTAGTTAAGGTACACAAATCAAGCATTTTTAAATGTTTTTACACATTAAAGCTCTTAGATGTGATCTATGTATTTATATTATTAGGAAATAAGTTTTGTTCCTCCGAATTGTACGTGTGGAAAAAATTTGGAAGTTCTTAGAAAATGGATACACGAAATGTTGATGAAGAAAAATGCAAAATTTCAAAGTAAATAATTCGTATTCTGCACAACTATACGGCGCACCTTACACGGAAAATGAGAAAAATATCTATCGTTGTCAATTTAGTGAGAAGTGGCGGCATCAATGATATTTGCCGCCTCAGAGTCGGGCGCGTGCATATATGGGCGACCACCTTGGCAAACCCTAGCTGTCTCAGTTTTCCGAAGGGAGGGTCTCTCTCTCTATGCCCCACGCGACCACCCTTGGCAAACCCTAGCTGTCCTCAGTTTTCCGACGGGAGGGGGCAATAAACCCAAAAGGTAGTCGCTCCCCCTTCTCGTTTCCTCAACCGCAACACCCACTGGTGGATAACGAGCTCTCATTTCGTTTTCAACAGGCAAGACACGCTTTCTCCCATTTTCGTTTTGTGTGCTCTGGTCATCCACCGGCAAGAAATGAAGGTGAGATGTAGGAAGAGAGGAAGTCGGTGGCTCTGGTCATCTGCTGGGAGGCTTTGGTCATCCACGGGCGAGCTTTTCTCTTCCCCGATTTAGAACCTTCCGTTTTCCATTCGTTCTTTCCTCTTGCTTCCTATTTTCCTGCACGTCGTCCCTCATTAGTTAATGCTTATTGCGGGAAGTGGAAAACCAGGAATTGTTTGTGATGCTGGCTTTTGTTCCTTATCTGCAGACAGTTACATGATTGAAAATTGTTTCATCTATCCGTGTTCCTTTGATGGATATGGTGCTGAAGGTGACTCCATAAGGGTAGCAGTCATTTTTTAGAATATCTTATCTTTTAGATTCTAACGTTTCAGCATAAGTGATATTCCATTTGTTATTATGATTTTTTCTTTTTGACATCTTTTTAAAATATGATTTTCTTTTTGCAGTTGATGTTTGAATAAATTTCTGTATTTATCTGGCTTCCATGGTGCTGCAAATCAGTTCCATTCATGGATATTTCATCGAATGATGATTGCTATTGATTCTAGGCTATGGGAAACCACCCAAATGTTGCTTATGTCATAGTTACTCTGACGTTGCAGATTTTTCAAAATAAGTTTCAGCGTTTTCTAGTGTTTGTCACCCGATATTTTAATGCTAATCTGCTCGCCATCCTCTATTTTTATCCCACATTCATCGTTGACTGGTAGGCAACTTATAAATCCGTCTCTGCTTAATTCATAAAGACGTATCCATCCCTGACGTTTGTAGTTTTTGAAAAATGCATCTTGTAAACTTCAAGCTTGACTATCAGCTTACCATAATTGTGTTGTCAACTTGACTATCAGCTTACCATGGTTGTGTTGTCAACAGAATTGGTTTATATTATTAACGATTTACTTATGCCCATTGATTCTTCTTTCTTTCGAGGATAACTGTGTCATTTTTATGAAAGTAGAACAGTTTTCATGAACAAATTAGCGCAAAGTTCAATTTGGAATGGGGAGATGGAATATAAGAGTTGGTTTTCCACTTGCTATAAGGTAGAAAAGTTATATCTATCGATAAGCTATAATATAGGAACCACCAATGGAAAGCTTTTACAATTTACAGTTTGCTGCATATCTAAGATACTGACCTATTCATGTCCTTTTTCGTTTCTCTTGAGCAAACTCTCTAGTGATTTGACAAAATTGTTTTCCTTTGATATCTTATTATGTGGTTGCATCTTGCTTATATTGTGTCAAGGAACATGTTGGGTTGACGAGTAAGTCGTGGAATTATTTACTGTAAACAGGTTTTAAGTTCGAATGATGATGGTAATGGCATTTTGGTTCCCCTCCAAGGTATGAAGCTCATGATCTTGGATTTCCTCCACATCAGACCAGCCTTGGTCTGAATTGAAGTCTCCTGGATACTTCTTGTACCACTACAATATCCACCATGTTTTATATGAAATCGGAGTTGTTGGTTTACACTGGCGGACACCTGAGGCAGAAATTTGATATCAGATTACTTATCATATGGTGGTTGATTACAGGAAAAAATTGGTTGATAATTTGCAAGTAATATAAAGTTGAACTCACTGAGGGGAGGTCTGGTGGCGGCTTTTATGAGACTATATTTCGATGAAACTGTTTACACTTTACAGGCTTTCAGCAATGTAGGGTAACCTTGTAACAAAGGTTTTTGTGTATCTCATGCCTTATCTATCTGCAACACTCATTGCAAAGTTTGCTATTGAAGACAAACCTCTAAATTTGGATATATTTCAAAAACTGTTTGCTTGGGCTGTCCCTTCTTCCTCCGTGAATGGATGCCGACCCTGAGGATGACGGTGAATCTGCTGGAGTCGTGTTGGATGTCTCCCTCAGGAAACGACAGAAGACCCGGGAAATTGCACCGTCGAAGACTCCAAGTCGGAAGGGGAAGGAGAAGGTCGAAATGGGTGAAGATGATCCCGGAGCAAGTCTTTTGTGCATTTGTGGAATCTGCCTTTCTGAAGATGGGAAGGCTAACAGGGGTGTTATCGACTGCTGCAACCATTACTTTTGCTTCGTTTGCATAATGGAGTGGGCAAAGGTTGAATCGAGGTGCCCCATGTGCAAACAGCGATTCACATCCATTTGGCGGCCAACGAAGTCTGGTAGCTGCCTTCAGGAACGCCTTGTTTATGTCCCTGTTCGCGACCAGGTTGGATATTTTTTCTTTTTCTTTTTTTTTTCTGTATTTGTAGGTTCATGATTTTTTGAAGCCTTATAGATCTGTAAGGTGATTCCTTTGCAACTGGTTTTTATGGATCTATTTCACACATATTTTCAAGTGTGCAACACCTTGCATCGGCGCAACGCGGATGTGGCTCGGTCTTACACCCCAACTGCACCCTATGTTTTTTTCCTTTTCTGTTCTTCTCTCTCCCTTTCTTTGTGTATTTATATATAGAAAGCCAGCACTCAATTTTTTTGGGATGTGTGGCACCGCCACCCACCACCTGCGCTGGCACCCATTCCCTGCACCGTGTGACATAGTTACAGATCAATTTGGGTTTGCAGTTGAACTTTTGATGGCATTTGGTTAAATGCTTGATCGGGGAGAGGTATGTTACCTCTTATTTCTAATTTATGGTGATTAAGTAAGATGCCGATATGATCAACGTTATCATAGTTGCGTTTGGACCATACATCTTGTCGCGGTTTTTATATTTGTAGTTGGTATATTATGTGATATTTTACGTGACTCTCTAGCAAATGAACGTTTTTTGAGCTTTCACATACCAGGTACCTTCTACTTGCCAGTTCTCCACTAATGTGTGCATGCAGACACATACGTGAATGTTGTTGCACTTCAGCTTGTCTGCGTGTTTGGTCAATATTTGTCCATAATTCCATATTCTGAATAAGGAAAGGTATTACCAAAATTTGGAACTTGAACAACAATAGAGATAGAGAATAAAGGTTGAATGGCTGAATGGGTTCTACTATGCTTGAAACCTGCAATGCAAGGGCTTGATTAGGCAATATGACATTGCCATCACGTGCCTTGGATCCTTGGTGATATTTATCATGTTTGTAGTATTTCCATGGTATCACTCTTTTATCCAGCATGGATCTTATTGTTACGCATTTTAAGGGATGTTCTAGTTTGTTATTTGAGGTTGAAGTGTCATAGCTTGAACGATCTGTCTTGCACCATATGCCAGCATATGGCATGTGTGGCTCTCTTATGTAGGATCCTTGCTGGGAAAAAAATTAGATACTAAATTTCTATGTGGTTTTGTTATGAAGAATTTGTTTTTCAACCCAAAGGTCTTTGTACAATAGAAGTCACACTTTCATTACATTAATACACTAAGTAGCAGTTCGATTCTGTGGTGATTAAGATGTCCTCTTAAATTGGTGGGAGCAAATTATTAATCGGTTTACTTTGACTTAGGCCTTAGGCTGTTGAAATCCTTTGTTTCTGAAATTCCATGTTCTGATGTCTAGGCATAACTTTTTGTTGGACACTGCACTGTTTTATACAGTTCTTTTCTGCTAGACTTTTGTAAAGTATGCCTGACATAATTGCAATTTCTGGCAGGCTAGCCAAAATGAAGCACAAAGTGTTGATCTATATGCAAACATTCACTGTACCATATGCAAACTCTCTGACAATGACAGTGTTTTGTTACTTTGTGATCTCTGTGACTCTGCTGCTCATACATATTGTGTTGGTTTGGGGAACACTGTCCCTGAGGGAGATTGGTACTGCAATGATTGTATGATCTCAAAAAACGAACACTCTAATCCTGATATTCAGTGTGATAGCTTGGTTGAAAATTTATCTGCTGATGTTGAAGCAGTGGCTGCAGACGAGAAGGATGATTTGATTTTTGAAATAGTGAAAGATGAGCCTTGTTTGCTGGAAAGGTCATCTAGTCCTTCTGCACAACGGGATCATACTGAGAGTTGCAAGGACGAACCTAGTTCACCAGAAGGCTCATCTCATCAAACTGCAAAAAGTAATCATAGCGGCAGTTGTAGAACATCTAGAAGGAAAAACACTAGGAAACTTTTACGGGATGCGTCTTGTCCTCAAAAGAGTACATCACAAATGGTGGTTGCTGATCTGAAGAGTGTGCTCCCTTCAGCCAGACCACGAACTTTTGATCACAGAGCAAGAACTTTGTCTTGCTGTCGAAGATTGCACCAGCGCATAAAGGCATTGCGTGAAAATTGGAATGCCTTACAAACTGGATCATTAAGTTTCTCCAGGTGCTTTGATTCTAGATCAGCTGGGAATATTGGAAGAAGGCAGAAAGCTCCTCCCAATATTTGTAAAGGGTTACGTAAAGAGGTAAATCCTATCAGTGCTCAGAATGTGGCTTCTAATGTCAAAATCCCTTGTTGTAAAGCAACTTCTGGAAGTGGGTATGATGCTGACCGAGCATGGAAAATGATGGCAATGGCAAAGACTCTATCATGTGGTCCTCCCTCTAATGGTGCCAATTCTTCAGAAGGATCAAAAAGTGTAGTTACAAGAGAGAAGCCAGTTGCATGTAACATGATCTCTACTGTGGAAAATGAGACTCTTTCTGTTGATGTCAATGCTAAAAGATGCATAACCAAAAATTCAGGTTCCAAAAAATGTATAGTGAATAGGAACTCTTATGTAAATAAAGATGTGTTCGGATCTTGCTCCAATCTATCTATTGGTTATTGTGATCCCTCCAATAGCCATATTCCGGTAGCTCCTACTGGTAGTATGGGGAACTTGGATAAATACTCCTTTACATGGTTACATGATAAAAAATTATCAAATGTTCACATAGACAGACTAAACTATGATAATCAATCTACTTTTGTTTCAAGCCCATGTCATGCTGAGCATAAGGCTGAGCCATCTTCTGTTGGGAAAGTAGAACCATCTGACAGTGCAAAGGCTTTAAGGGCTAGCCAGGTTAAAGATGAGTCTGCAGCTAAAAGATATGAGACTGACAAACACCAGATTCAGTCATTGGTCAAACTTAATCTGAAGTTGCTGACTAGAGGAAAACAACTAGGTATGAACAGTTATCTTTCCCCTACCTTTTGTTATTCTGTTCCTGCTCTCTACTATCTGCACAACTGATGCATACTACTATGAAAATCTGAACCTGTCTTTAAAAATTTGTCCTTTGCTAATTATATCTATGTAAAGCTTAAAAATATGGAAGGAACAGAAAATTGATTGCGTTCATTCATTAGTGTAGAGTAAAACAGAAGGCAATTTTGTGCAATATTTGTTTATATCTGCAGATTTTTCAGTTTAAAGTTTAAACTCAACTAGCATATTAGCTCTTTAGTGTTTTGATATTTTCAGGGGTTGACAGATTTAAGGAGGTTGGTAGAATCGCTACTCACACTGTATTGGCAGCTTGTGGCTTGGAGCACTCAAAATCAATTGTCCGCCCATTTTCCAAGTTGCATTGCAGTCATGCCCTAAGGCTGGAGGCAACATCTTCTTTAATGCCAGATTGCTGCAGAGAATGTTTCAGCTTTTTTATACAAGACGTTGTCCGCACTATCCTTTCTGAGAAAGTGTAGTCATTTTTCTTCCTGAAAGGTGTTTTTTGTCTATTGAGTCTGGATTCTATTTTTTTTTGACAAGGCAGGTAATGATGGAAATTTATCTACAGAGTGTAGCAATCCATTTTGGTGGGAATAATCAATATGGAATCTGAAGTCTGCTATATTTTTTAAGCAGCTTAAATATGAAGTTAGAAAATTCTATTGGTTGGTCTGGAGGTTATAGTTGGCAGGGTTCAGTAGAAGTTCAAAAGTTTCTCAGCAAAAGCTCACTGAAGCAATGGTGTTGAAGATGATTTGGTGTCCCTGCTTCCTAGTTCAAAATCTCATGCATACTTCTTGTTCCATCCTTTTGGCTCTGCAATGTCCAAGTTAGGTTAATGATCTATGTCGTTGGCATATTAATCCATTATATCTGTGCTGCATGAATGATCATGATCTCGTGGAACATGTATGAGTGATTAGGCAGGTCAGTAATTCCTTGTAAAAGATTTTTCTTTCTTGTGTGCGTTGGAATAACTTATAGCCCGACCTATGATTAACATAACTATAATTGCAGACTAAGGAGAAAACTGCAAACTTCAATCTCCTCAGTTTAGAGGACAGAAATAATAATCTGCATGAGGATGGGTGAGTATTTTCTGAATGATGTGATTATGCCTTTTCAATTTTTTCATTTTGGGTCCCTCAGGGGCTCTTTGGGATCTGCATAAAGATGGGTGAGTATGTTACTGTTCCGTGCATCTGCTTCAAAAAGTTGGGCAGATTCATTGGAACACTTTTCAAAGTGTCCAATGAATCTGATCAATTTTTTGGTTAGATGCATGGGACAGGAACATAATGTTATGGTTCCTAACGGCCCATCAGGTTACACTTTTGCTAATGCTTTTGAAGATCCATTTGATGTTTTTCTTGTGAAGGAAGCAAGGCTTTTTTCTGATGCCTTCTGGAGTAGGAAGTGATTATCATTGAATCATACTGGATCAAGATATAAACTCTGGACCAAGTTCATGGAATCTAGCACTAACGCTATAGGATCTTGGATCATCTTTTAAGCCATTTACTGGTTCTTACCCATGTAAGCATTGGAAGGAAGGGTATGGAGCAGCTTCTATTGGTTTCACTAATACTGTTACTGGTACGATCTTGACATTATCTTTTGGATGTTTGTTGTTTTGGGTACATCGTGGCACTATGATATGCTAACTTAGAGAGGTATTGTCCTCTGGTATTTGTGTAAATAGGTGTTCATGAGTAATTGAAGTCAGTTGTGTGCTGGTACACGAAAATACATGATACATGCTACTTCTTTGCAAATAATGCTTGAAGATATGTTTACATCTGACTGTATTTTGTTGTGTTTACTTCAAATTGATGCAGTTACTGTTTGGTGTAAAATATAGGTATGAAATTCCTGGCTTCAATAACTGAGGTGCTTGTTCTGTGTTTGCTTATTTGGATGGGTGTCATACACTCAACATTGTTCAATAATAGCAAATTTAATAAGTGCCATGGTCAAAGCAACATGATGGCATGTTACTCCAATCTCTTTGAGTTCAATTTGTTTCTGATGGGCCTCGAGCCTTGAGGAAGTTAGTTCCAGTATGAATTCAAGTAGCATTCGGCAAAGAGCATACATGTTTTCTTCTTCTGATCAGTCACAAATAATGGCGAGGTTTTTCTTTCCGTATTATATGGCGAGCCTGAAAAAACAAGACAGTAAATCTTTAAAAAGTTCTAAAAATGAGTGAAACACAAGTAAATGACAAACTAAGTAGATAAGCAACAAATAGAAATTAGAAAGTGGAAACAATAAAAAAACATGAAAAAAATGCATTCTTTTTGCGTTTTGTTTTGTTTTGGCATTTTTTTACCTTTGTGTTGGCCGAAGTATTTTTTGTGTTTTCAATGCATTGTTTTCTGTTTTTTTTAAAGAACACGTTTTTTACTACGCTTCTGATATATTTGTTGTCTACTAGTTTCAGATGATATTAAATAATGGTTTAAAAATCCTTCATGATGCCTAAATCATCGCTACTTGGTGTTATTAGGCTATGGGAAAAAAGTGTTTATGTCATTGTTACTTTGACATTTCAGGAACAAAAGAATATGATGTAGAGTGTAAATCCCAATTTTTTTTTAGTTCAATTTGTTTCTAATGACTAAACCTGGGCAACGGGCCCGGGACTTGGGCCCGAAAAAGCTGTCCTGGGTCGGCCCAATTAACATTTTTTTTTATTAATTTTGTTTAATAATAATATATATTTTATTATTAAAAATATATTTTATATTCAAAATTTTTTATTTTAATCGGGCCGGTCCTGGCTCAGTTATTGGGCTTCGGGCCTGACTCTTATTGGCTGGGCCGGCCCGGCCCAATGCCCAAGTCTACTAATGACCTTTTATAAAGATTGAAAAATAGAAGTGGCATACATAGATGACAGACATATTTTGGTGCTTTTGATATTTTTGGTGACTGCTATTTGCTGTGATGTTAAATCATTTTCTAAAAAAGCCATCATGATGCTCAAATCATGGTTACTGGATTAGCTAACCTATGGAAAAGGCCTTATGATGCCTATCTCATAGTTACTGAATGATGATAACTTTTGATTGTAAGCTATGGAGAAAAACCATATGATGCTTATGTCATAGTTACTCTGACAGGTAACAATTTGATTCAACAAGAATTTTCTGAATGATGATAACTGGTGATGGTAAGCTATGGGCAAGAGAGCCCATATGATGCTTATGTCATAGTTACTCTGACGGATAGATTCTTTTTTTCTTTTTACCAGTTGGCTGGGTTTACTTGATAGTGGGGCCATATTTTTCTCCTTCATTACAGTTTTGGTGGTTGTTGTAACTCCATGTTTCTGGGTTGATATGTGAGGCTTGCATTTGCTTGTTTCTGCTATCTGTTTTTCTGTCTGCATGGTATTTATAGAATGTAGCTGGTATAGATTTTTATATTATATGTAGCTTTGTGGAACAATGCTTTTGTTTTTAAATTTTATTAATCACGGTTGATCTTAATCCATGGGAGAGAACCCAAATGATGCTCATGTATTCTCTAAGTAGCAAAAAACTGTGCCTGGGATTAACTAGCTTCATGCGCAACTGCTTAGGTGGGGTCATGTTGACCTTCGTCTCATATTGTCTCTAATGTTCTAAACTACATTTTTGGTTTCTTTTTTTTTTCTTCAAAATTTTCTTATATCGTGACTCTTGTTTGTGTCTTTGTACCAATGTTGTAAAAAGTGTATCGTAAGTCGTATCGGTCTGGCTTTAAGATACATTGTATCGTAAAATATCGTAACCGTATCGTTTTTTAATAAATCAGAAAAAAATTCAAAAAATTCATAAAAAATCAGTAAAAGACAAGAATAATATGTTCTCCATAAAAAACACATAGATTTATAAGTCATAAGGTCCATAAGTCTATGAGATACCACATCAAAAAATAAGTTTTAGATGTTACATATTACATCACAAGATGATAATGAAATTGTAAAAATGTTCAATGTCAATACATATAAAATGAAAGCACTCTCGACTCTCATTCATAATCTTCATCATATTCATTCTCATCTTCATCTCCATCTTCTTCTTCATTTTCATCTTCACGATTTAAAAAAACCTCTTTTCTCCCATCGAGAATTAGCCACCCACGCACAAATCCATGGTTTAATCGATGATTTCATTTTGAAAATTGATGATTTCACGATAGAAATCGATAATTTCCCTCCATGGCGGCACAATCTCTAGGGTAAAAATGAAGAAGGGCCGAGTTTTTATAAAAAAACTCGAAAAGGGGGGTTCCAGCCCCCATTTTTTGAAATCAGCCTGTATCGTATCGTATTTTGTAAAAGATACATATCGTACGTATCGTACAACACTGCTCTGTACCCAATGGGCCCCTTCGTTTGGGTGTAGATGTCGACTAAGATTTTTAACTTCTTGGATCATGGTTCCTGGAGTTAATTTTGAATGCTAATTATTAGTGATGCTAAGTTAGGTTAAAATTATGCGATGCTTGCATCACAGTTACTCTGGCAGAAAGCATTTTAATTCTTTGAGTGATGATTAACTATGTTAAGCTATGGAGAAAACCCATATGATGCTGAAGTCCTAGCTACTCTGACATGATGTTTTTCATAAATTCTGCCGAAGCCATTGAGAAATCATGTAATGGCTCAGTGTCTTATTTGCTCCTTGCCTCCTTGTTATTGAGAACCCCTATGATGCTTAATTCCAGCCAAGGACGGTTGTCATCTTTTAGTGGAGATGTATCAGTATTGGAGACGTATCTACAGGTGCACCTTAGTCACCTTCGCCTAATTTCTGAATTTTCACAAGTGAGTGTAAAAGTTAATTTTAAAAATTCGAAGTGGGAAATCTGCCTTTTGATGTTCTTCACTTCACAATGAGACAATGATTAGCCACAGTGAGACTGATCAAGCATGCATCTAAAAACAAATCTTCTGTGAATTGTCCTACAGGAGTTTGTCTGGCTATTGCCTACTTTGTGTTGCATTGGTTCAGTTAATATTTATTGCTGGAAGTGGAAAACCAGAAATTGTTTAAAAAAGTGTGGGGGTTTGGGCTTTTGTTCCTTATCTGCAGGCAGTTACATGATTGAAAATGGTTTCTTGTATCCGTGTTCCTTTGATGGATATGGTGCTGAATGTGACTCCATAAGGGTAGCAGTCGCCAATGTTGCAATCCATTTATTTAATTAGTTCATCAATTTTTAGAATATCTTACCTTTTAGATTCTAACGTTTCAGTACAAGTGATATTCCATTTTTTTATGATTTTTTCTTTTTGACATTTTTATTTTTTAAATCAGATTTCCTTTTTGCTAAGTCACATGGGTACTTCAATAAGGTCCACGTACCTGTGTCGCCGTACCGTACCCAAAATGGGTACTTTGACACTTGGGTACCTTAGATCCATACCGCTTAATTTTATTTGATTTAATTTTTTCTACCTTGTTTTTTATTCTATTCTTTGAAATGTGAAAATTCGATTGGTGTTCATATTTGACTAGGGGGCTGCTTGGTTGTCCATATGTTTAAAGTTTTTTATAGGTTTCTTAAACACACTGCTGCAAGAGCCGTTGATATATATTTTCTATGTTATTTATTTGTTTATGTTGATGTATATTTCTTATTTTGATACATATTTTCTAAGTATTTATTATTGTTTATATATATATACGGCCGTACCTCCGCACCTAAGTTTTTTGAAAATGGTCAGTACCCGTACCCGCAGCGGCACCCGTACCTATGTGACATAGCCTTTTTGCAGTTGTTGTTTGGATAAATTTCCTTATTTGTCTGGCTTCCATCGTTGCTGCAAATCAGTTCAATTGGATATTTCATCGAATGATGATTGCTATTGATTCTAAGCTATGGGAGACCACCCAAATGTTGCTTATGTCATAGTTACTCTGACGTTGCAGTTTTTCAAATTTTTCAGTTATGAGTTTCAGCATTTTCTAGTGTTTGTCACCTGATATTTTCATGTTAATCTGCTCCCATCCTCCATTTTTATCCCAAATTCATCCTTGACTGGTGGTAACTTATAAATCAATCTCTGCTGAATTCTTCATGACATATCGATCCATGATGTTCACACCTCTAGAAAAATGCATCTTGTACACTTCAAGCTTGACTAGCGTACTATAATTGTGTTGTCAACTTGATGATCAGTTTATCATAGTTGTGCTGTCAACAGAATTGGTTTATATTATTAAAGATGTACTTATGCCCATTGATTCTTCTCCCTTTCGAGGATAATTGTGTCATTTTTGTGAAAGTATAATAGTTTTCATGAACAAATTAACCTCAAAGTTCAATTTGGTAGGGTAACTTGCTATAAGGTAGGAATGGAGTTATATCTATCGATAAGCTATGATATAGGAAGCGCCAATGGAAAGCCTTTACAGTTTGCTGCATGTCTGAGATAGTGGCCTACTCACGTCCTTTTTCGTTTCTCTTGTGCAAAATCTCAAGAGATTTGACAAAATTGTTTTCCGTTGATGTCTTATTATCTGACCGCATCTTGCCTGTATTTTTCAAGGAACATGTTGGGTTGACACGAAATTTGGGGATTATTTACTGTAAACAGGTTTTAAGTTCGAATAATGAGAGTAATGGCATTTTGGTTGCCCTCCTAGGCATGGAGGTGATGATATTTGATATTTCCTCCGTGTTACAGCTTTGGTGTGAATTGAAGTCTCCTGGCTACTTCTTGTACCTACAATATCCACCATACTTTATATTGTTGGTTTGCACTGGGAACACCTGAGCCGGAAATTTTATATCAGATTGCTTATCATATGGTGGTTGATTACAGAAAAATTGGTCGGTAATTTGCAAATAATGTAAAGTTGAACTTCACCTAGGGGAGGTCTGGTGGCGGCTTTTTTACCAGAACTGTATTTCGATGAAGCTGTTTACAGGCTTTCAGCAATGTGGGGTGACTTTGTAACAAAGGAAATTGTATATCTCATGCCTTAGCTGTCTTCAACACCCATTACGAAGTTTTTCGTTGAAGACACCTCCAGATTTGGTTATACTTGCATGTTTTTAATTGTATGGATACTGTAGTTTTATACATATGCTTACCACCAAGTGCAGTTGTGGTTCTGCCAAACCTCAAGTATTATCAAAAGGAAAATCACATATTTGGTATATTATTCTTGGCATACGCTTACCAAGCCCAGGTACTGCCACAGCTCGGCTAATTTCAACTAAGAAAGAAATCTAGATATTTGGTTGATTATCTATTAACCTAACTTTTTTTTTTCCCTACGCTTGATAGCAGCTTCTATGGGCTAAATTTTTAACCAGAAAAGTACAACTGAGATTTTCACTGGACAATTAATTTCTCCTTGAGTGGCTTCAGTTAGCTATGAGGTTCGCAAGTTCTCTTCTCTTGTTTCTTTGTTTCCTTCTTCTTTTGAACCTTTGAACTAAGGTTCAAGTTGGGTTCATCAACCTGATGGAAAATCTCGGACTTCCAATAGGCAGGTTGGGGTGTTCCAGGTTTCCCACTCGTCTTCGGGCCTTCATGCGGGGACGAGGGCTTGCAAATGATCTAATTATCCTCTGGCAGTTATGAGAATGCATGTTTCTTGAGTGTATGAATTTAAGAGTGAAAAAAGTTCTTTTCATAAACTGATGAAATTATTCATTTTCTTTTATTGAAAATGTTGAAAACTCCCGTGGGTACGGTTTCCCAAAGCCCGTTAAAGGTAGGATGAGAATGAAAAAGACGGCATTGAAAATTTTCTTACACGGTCTTTACTTAGATGCGGGCCCGACTTTAAAAGGTTTGGTCAATCTCATAAATCAAGAGGTCTATTGGGTTTCATGCCTAATAGGGCCGGATGTAACCTGATAAACCCATGTTGGCATTTCATACAGATACAATTTCTTCGTGACTTGTTATTTTATCATAAAATGTTGTGAGTTGAGATGTGGAAGGGGGAGAACGTCTCACCTTCGAGCTGGTTATCATAAAATGTTGTGAGTTGAGATCTATTAGTTTATGATGCTCCGGAAAAAATAATAGGATTCCTACGCCCCTAGTGTTCACATTTTTTGGCATGTTTGCTCAATTCTTCTTCATATGTATAGATTAACCATGGGCTGATGTTTCAAAAGGCTTTCATAGGTCTATGGCTTTTCATTACATGCCGTAGGTTAAATTTTTCATGTCATGTAATCGTTAGGTCCTTCCAATTATTGGTCAGTGTTCTCACTGATAGTTTGTCGGTCACAGAATTCAGATCAAATTACTTGATGCTCTACCCAACATCGACCAATAGAATCATACACATGTTTTACGGGTTCTTCAGTATAGTCTGCATTGATTTCACGTTGCCATGTAAAAGTGTTGGAGCCACCCGGAACTCTTCATATGCATGCAACCAATGATCACATAAGCGAACTGCCAACACGATTTAGTTTATCTACAATATGAACCCTTAACATGATTTAGATTATTACACGTTGGCACCTTTTAAATGTAAATTTTTTAAATGATTAAAACAGGTAAACTACATATTATTGCCCTGTAGCCAAAAAAAAATCTGACTCTGCGCCACTGGTTGCAGAGAGGCTTGGTGTAAAGTGGTTTAAATTCTTGGGGAGTTTGGCTGTAGATCATTTCTGATATAGTAGGAAATGAGAAAACCCTTGTGCCAAGTGTCCATCTGCATCCTTAACCAACAACCACAAGCTCAGAAATCACAATTGTTGTTTGACAACATGCACAGTATTACCCAAAAAATGGTTAGCAAGATGACATCCTCCATACTTGGGAACAAGCCAAAGTTGACTATTGAAGGTGCAATTGGTTGAGTAATTTCCCTTGGTTTAGGTAAAAGAGGTTGCATAGAGTTGTCTCATGTTGAGATATCCCTTTCTTGTGGTGGTTAATGGTAATTACTTCAAGCCTAACAGAGAGCCCAGTAGGTCTCCCTTAGATGACCTAGATGCAAGTTGTTGTGCCCTTTATTTAAAGCACATACTTCTCTAGATGATCAAAAACCATTTGTATAATCTCTGATGAATAAAATCTCCTATGGTATGACTTACTTTTGATGAAGGATGAACTTCCTGGCCTAACATGATGGCTAGGAAAGATCAAGCTAAATGTTGAAACTTGAAAATGTCTCTGAACGGCGCATGATCTTGTGCAGGTCTGCATGTATGTGGCACACTCAAATCATAGAAAGTGAGAAACTTGATCGCCTTCTGTTTCAACTCACTTTCATGCTTCCAGTTTGCTTCTCACTTCACATCAGATCCTTAATTCACTTCAACTGTATGAAAATCTTCAAAGCTTTGGTTTCCCTCTACCTGTTTCCGTCACTTTATCTATCCATTTGCTTACTGGTGTCTATGCTGCAAAGGGCATTGGTGGATTGAAACAAAGGAGTTTGGTCTAGAAGGGCTCCTTCCGGCCCATTGGTCCCAATTGACACAAGTCCTAGGTCAGTGGGTCAAGACCAACCAAGGCCAGTTAGGGGCCGGTCAGCCGCTAGGGATGGACAGGGTTGTTTGTCTGGTTAGGAAGATTGGCTGCAATCCGGGCAACACTCTCAGCCTAGCTAGGCCTGCTTACAGTGGACCAGTCCAGACTAGTCGCCTAGCAAATTCCCTTGGCCATACGCCATTTCCTATACAACTCTAACTCTATATATGCTCATTTTAGATTTATTTTCCTTTTTCCACTTAAGATATATTTTATTCTGAAACAAATTTTATAAATTGTCTAAAAAGATAAGAGAAATGCATTTTGATAAACAATTTTGGTAAAAACATCACGATAAATCCATCTGGAAGGAAAGTCAATAGTAGCGCCTCTCTTTCTTTTGTGGCGCTATAAGAGGGTGAGCGTGAGCTGAGCAGCTTCCAGGGTCTAGCAAGTTGAACCTAACCGCTATTTTGCCTTTTGTGTGGAAGAAGATCTAGTAAGTGCATTGAGTATAAAGTACTTTTCAGTCACTTATGAAAAGGAACAACACAGTTGGTGAGCCCCATAATACTTCACGAATTAAGTTGGTGAACAAAGAACCAAGCATATATACTTTATTCGATTAGTGTTAACATCTCCCATTTTTTATTGCACTGATCAGTTGTAGCCATTGGAGTTGTTTCTTTCATATCTAATAAAAGAACAACCAAACAACTACGTAAGAATGTACTACATATTCCCTTAGCCGTGGACCCTCTCCCTCAGATTAGTTCTATTCCTTGTTTGGCCTGTCAGTTTCAGTTAGACCTGCCCTCCCCCATAATTCCACATTAATTAAATGGTCTTACTATCCGAAGTACTTAATTCCTAGATGTGATCTATGCATTTTAATTATTGAACAAAAATCACATCACATTGACTGTAGAAAGAAACTGGTATGGAGAAGCCGTTAGACGCAGTGCCCTGTGACATATGAACTGCTTGTGGAACCAACAAAACCTTTTCATTGAGAGCGTGAGATTCTCAATATGAGATCTTTTCTTTTCCTTTTTTTCTTTTTGAACTGTGATAGTTAGATCCAACAAAGATGGTCCAAATAGGTTTTGTAATGGATCTTATATAGCCTCATATCATATCTCGGAACTGAGGTAAACACACCCCATGTAGGGTTGTGAATGGTTTGGATATGGGCCAGACAGGGGCGGAGCCACTTAGGGGCGGGCCGGCAGTTCGATATCTGGATTGTAAGGTCAAACTGAATTCAAATATAAAAAATACATTACATAATTAAAAAAATATTATTTTTTTCAATGTAAAAAAAAAAATTATTAACTAAGGTAGAGCCATGGCCTATGCGGACCCCCCTTCCCTCCGCCCTTGGGGCCAGCTAGCTTTGTAAACAATATTTGACACCTTGGTTGACGCTTTACAATAAAAAAAAATATTAAGAAAGCCCAAAGTGTAAGTCTTAAACATTGTAGATCATGTTTATGCGGTAGTTTTTTTACAAAAAATATTAAAATTTCATTTTCATAATATGACTTCGCATTTTTTTGCGCAATTCAAATTTCACCCGGACCTCATATTTCTGTATGGTCATTTTTGACATTTCAAAAGCCAAAGCCTACTGCTGTTAAGTACGGGATGTCTCTCAACGGACCGTTGACCAACAAAACTTAAGTGTTTGAGATTCTTCTTTGATTAGATGAGAATTTCAATTTCCCGAATTTGCTCTCCTGGTTACCTAACTTCCAACCCACTCATCCTTCACCCTCTGAAACTTACTGCTTCCTCTGGCTTGAAAACCAGCACAGTAGCCAAGTCTTCTCTCTTCCTTGCCAAAACATACATCAGGATCTGTCTCCGGCCTCCTTTCTTCAATTTCAGACCACAATGCATGAGAGAAACAGCATCGTGCCCGCCGGAAGATTCAGAAACCGGCCGACCGGTGATCATAAGAGCTGGAACTTTGGGGAGCAAAGAACCAGAAAAGTTAAGGCCACGACTTTTGTTAGTCCCGCTGAGGAACTCAACTGCGTTCCAAGAGGCATATTTGGGAGATATACCACATTCAGGTCCCCGAGTTCCGGCTCCTCATTTCCGTTCTTCAATCCGTCATTGAGCTCGCAGATCTACAGTTCTGCCCAGAATCATATTTCATGGTGGAAGAATCCAGTGCATTTGCCTCGAAAGGAATCCCCTGAAGTTAACTTCAGATCCTATGACAAGCACGGAAATCACGGACAGGAATTCGGCAAAAGTTCAACTGCAAAAAGGTGCAATTGGATCGGCCATGGCAGTGGTAAGTCTGATCACGTACTGTTTTGATGCTTTTTGGAAGCTTATGATGTTATGAAATATTTAGACCATAGCCAAGTTTGTGAATACCAATCTTTCTCGTTCTTCGAACATCGGCCATGGCAGTGTAGCTTTCTCGAAAACAAATTTGCAGAGTTTGCGAACGAAAGTTTTCAAGCCTACATATACTGTTGTCGATTACCATGCATAAATATAATACATTTAGCCTATTAGATATTCAACCAGCTTGAACGATGGGAGGAGATTTTGCTATACTCTTACATATGACACCATTCTTTTTTTATACGTTTGTTTGCGTGTATGAAACACAGATATATATATATATATATTCAACATTTGGTTGGGGAGTACAAACCAGTACTAAAAAGATGAGCACTGTAAGATAAATCTCACACCAGCACCACTAAGAGAGAGAGAGAGAGGGAGAGGTCATTGAACTAATGAGAATGCCAACTTTTGCAGATCCAGTTTACGTGGCCTTCCATGACAAGCAATGGGGAGTTCCAATTTACGACGAGAAGTGAGTAGCTTCTTTTTGTTTGTTGCTGAGAGAGAGAGAACCAATCCACTTAGCCTTATAATCAATATCAACGCTACTCATCAATATCATCAAGGTAACACCTTCCAAAAATTGAACTAAGAACGTGACTATAACATGTCATTCAACCCAACCAGTTGCACTGTCCATCACTTGGTGAGAGAGAGAATGAGCTAATGAATTTTTGAAATATGAGCTGACAAATGTCATTTTTAACTTTATAGTGCAGTTCGCTGTTTGAGATGCTAGTGCTTTCAGGTATGCTATCTGAATACACTTGGACAGAGATTCTCGCCAACAGAGGGGTTTACAGGTATACATTCTTCCCCTCTCGAAAAATATGCCATGGTCACCATATCGGCAATATTTTGAAGGCATTAGAAATTTGATGGGAGATCTCTATCCAAATCGTGAGCATAATCATCATCTAGGTTCCAAAACTTCCAGGTCCGAGTGGTATCAGGGCCCAAATTTCTCCGCTTTCATTCCAAAATAAATAAAGATATGTCCCTATTTGAAACAGCAGGTGCAAGCTTTGTCGTATGGTCGCTTTATAACCTATTCAAAAAATACACATATACACACATATTATATTGCTAATACATATTTTAAGCGTACGCTTTTGTTTTCCCTTGTAATTCAGGAGGTTGACTTTGATGATCCCTTACATTTTTTAACGAAAAAAGTAGAAAACTTATCGTTCACTTTTTTTTAATTGTATATTTCCAAGAAAAAATAAACCGACGGAGAGGAAATTCTATTTTCAAGAAAACGCCTTTTACAATTTTGTCTATTAATAATGTCCCCACATTTTGCGTAAATAAACAGGAAGGGCTTCAAATAAACTTACTTGACCTGTAAAGATGTAATTTGGTGACAGCGGGCATTGTTGAAGAGTTTGCAATTAGCAATTTTCTTTTCTGACATTACGAAAATTCATTTCAATCTCTTATTTGGTAGTTTTAATGGAAAAATGTTGCCCTCATGAAAAATATAAAATATAGTCATTTTCTTAAATAATATGCAAAAAAAAGTAGGCCCAAAAATGAAAATATCAATACCAAGAAAAGATCTATCATTTTTTCAAGAAATTTCCAACAAATATCTAATGAAGAAGTTGGTAATTACCCATGAAAAACGTTTAACCCAAAAAATGAGTTTTGTCAATACTCTTGGCAAAAACCAATGGAGTGTTCACAAAAAAAAAGTGTTTCCGGTTTCATTATCGAAAGACACGGACCAGTTTTTCTAAAATTGATTAAAAAAAAGTTTTTTTTTTCTGAAAACTAGTTTTCATAAAACCATTTTGCTCTTAGTGTGTCATCCAAACGCTAGGTAAAGTATTTATTCAGTTGAAAATGGATTCATACTCACGGGAGGGATGGCTGTCAAAAAATCTGGAACGAAACTCTCTAATTTTTATCTTGCCGTAATATATAACCTATCAGTTGGATCATTTCAACACGTTCATTTAATTTGGTAGAAAAAAATTAAATATTTGGTAAGATGGAAAGGTCCGTCATCTTAGAAGAAGGATGAGTATTTTTTCCTTCTTTTATCTCTTGAAAATTGAAGGCAGATCTAATTACTTGTAAATTTGTTCTTTAGAATTCTTCCATTTTTTTTATCACAAGCAAGCTAAAGTCAGACGGACTGGACTCTTACTAGTTTAAGGACCGTGGTCTCCGGCCACCAATATTACTGGACTCAATAACATTTTCTCAGTTCTCAGGCTGGCCAACTAATTTAATTTCATTACTTTTTCATTACTTCTGGTACTGCAATTTTAAGTATGCTCAGTCCGGGTAACTGTGAGATGCAAAGCAGATTCACTGTTCCACATGATAGCAATATACAGCTCTTCCTAAGCTAACAACGGCAACTTTTAAAGTTTTATCATTTAAGAAATGATGGTTCTCTTTACATGTTGAGCTAGGGATGCATTCTTTGGCTATGAACCCAGTATTATCTCTATGATGGATGAGAGGAAAATTTCAAGCATGGATATTGTCAGGAAAGCCGTGCTATCAGAAAGCAGGGTAAGGTGCATCATCAATAACTCCAAGTGTGTACTTAAGGTAAACGATCGAATTACACATTGGGGGTTACGGATAATTTAACTTTCAAGTATCTTTCTTCTTTATAATTTGAACATTGCATGAAATCACTCCTTAGTTTTCCAATCTATGGCTTCATGCCTTCTTGCACGCCTTGCAGTATTTCTTTAATTATTTCACCACCATTGAGATGTGTAAGTTGAAGGAATATATATATATATTCTTCCCATTTCTTTAACCTTCGTTTCCTTGCCATACTGATGCACCACCCAATGTTTGAACGCGCGCCTGAGACATTTGTTTTTTCTTTTCACTTCAAGCTCAGTGAGGAACTTGCTGCTTTTAAGGGCAAGTTTGATTGCCGGGACGCTTCTTTGATTTATCTTTTCACATTGTCTCATATGATGCACAGCTTTACTATATGAACAACTAAGTTACTTCTTAATTTATGAATCCTGTTTCAGTTTATGTTTTTTCCTTTATTTTCAGTTGCATTATTTTTTACTGACTAGCTCATTAGTCATATTTGAGATATAGTGTAATAATACACACACGCACGCACACACACTCGCAAAAGCTAGGCGATTGAGCAATAAACAACATTTATTTTTCTTCTTTCTTGTTCTGCATTTCGAGTAACTTTGAAATTGCATGCAGATTGAAGAGGAGCACAGGTCATTCAGCACTTACATGTGGAGATTCATCAATTATACACCCATAATCAACACATACAAGTATCCAAGAAATATACCGCTGAAAACGTCAAAAGCTATGACCATTAGCAGTGATCTAGTGAGAAGAGGTTTCAGATTTGTGGGGCCAACAATCATACACACATTCATGCAAGCTGCTGGGATGACGATTGATCACTTGGTTGACTGTTTCAGATACGAGGAGTGTTTAAAGATTGCAGAGAGTCCTTGGGGCTTACTGCATATGCACTTCAATTTTTGAAGATATAGCACTCAGCAATGGTTATAGACGTTTGAGATCCAGGGGAACGTGGCTAGAGAGCTCATCTGTTGCGGCCCCTTAATGCTTTTTTTCTTCATATTAACATCTTCAAATATTTACTCTGTCATACATATGAGTACTCCTTCAGATATGAACACCTGTGAATGAGTGTCTGTTCAAAAAAAATTTCTGGGCTCTACCACTACTAGTGGTGGTAGACTGACTTGGGACTAACTTTGAGGCCAACAACTTACTTTGGGCGAAACTTATTCAGATAATCCCCTTTCAATATTTAAACTAAACGTTATAGGTTTTGAGATACATTGTTAAGTTTATTTTCTGTAACGTAAAAAAGTCTGTAGCCTGCATTTCACAGTCCCAAAAATTACAGATATTATCAAGTAATTAAGTTTATCAATATTCTCTTTCTCTTTGATGGGAACACACACACACACACTCACATCTAGCATTTCAGAGTTATGCTGCTCGGGACCATTTGATCAATCACAATGGATGGTTAAGAAGAAAAGCAAGAAAACGAGGACAGATATTTTTGTCATGTGTGCAAGTCACCCTAAGATTTGAGTTTAAGGTCCGGCTTTGATTACTTGAGTACTGCATAACCATTTGGAAGGGGCAGGAATAATCTTGCACCAAATTTGATACATGGGCATAAACATAATCTATGTGTGAACAAGCACAATTTTTGACAACATATATTGAAAGGCTGACACGAGACCCAAAATGCACACTATTGATTTTTTACAAGTGATTGACATTGCCCAATTTATTTAAAGTAGTTTTTTTGAAACGTGTACAAGTTATTAATTTGGTCTTTTCCTTAAAATTTAAATATTTATAGTTACATGCTATTTGTTCACAGTTATACCTATTCTGTATGTTCAAAAACAAGAGAAGTTTGATGATCGTAATGAGCATAAGTTTGTCACATACAAGTGGGCCTTATAGGAATATGCATGCCTAGATCTTTAGATCGTGGAGACAGGAACTAAAGAAAATACACTAACGTTTTCAAACTTTTGAAGCTTGTGCAACCCAACTTGTCAAGCATGAGATTCCAGATGATCATTTGAAATCTATAATGAAGCATTAAGGTATGCATTCCATAAATTCACTTGGAATTAATTTGTACTTTTCATGGTATTATAAATCGATAATGTAATGATTTATAAAAAGTTAGTGAAAAAAAAACATAAAATGGTGCACAACTGAAATACCAATACACCACAAGTAGACAAAGCTTAGCACGATTTAAAGCAAAGAAGGTAACCTATAAATTGACATTAATTTGAGTTCAAATTTTTAGTTGAATAACATTAAACTATACATTCATCAACTAATCAATTTGATACATTAGCTTATACAGTTTAGAGAAGATGGACATAGACCATCACGTGCTAAAGTTTTTATTACCACTAGAAGCAGTATCAATGCAAATTACTCTAACCCCCAAACCAACGTTCAAATATATTACATAGCAGGATTATTCAGTTAACGTTCAAATATATTACATATTCTACAGTTTCCTCCATTTCTTGTACAATATTTTACTTCTTTTATGTATGTTTACCCGCACCTCCTGATTTCCAAAACTAAACGCATGATTAATATATCAACTTTCATGTATTCAATGTCATGTACTTGTGGCATCTTAATATTGAAGATAGACTAAAATTATCAACTTTGTTGACTTATT
Source organism: Nymphaea colorata (assembly GCF_008831285.2). Classification (NCBI taxonomy): domain Eukaryota; kingdom Viridiplantae; phylum Streptophyta; class Magnoliopsida; order Nymphaeales; family Nymphaeaceae; genus Nymphaea; species Nymphaea colorata. The sequence goes on from NC_045140.1 coordinate 11,219,306, forward strand.
TCATCGTGAATGGGTGTAATATTTATGTATGTTTACCCGCACCTCCTGATTTCCAAAACTAAACGCATGATTAATATATTAACTTTCATGTATTCAATGTCATGTACTTGTGGCATCTTAATATTGAAGATAGACTAAAATTATCAACTTTGTTGACTTATTTCATCGTGAATGGGTGTAATAGAACCTTTCATTGTATCAATAAAGTGCAACCGTCGCTTCTTATACATGTATTGCACATTTTATTTTGTATTCTCATTATTTGGGTTGAATAGAATATAATATAATATTAAAAAATTTATAAAGTTTTATTGATGGGAAGAAACTGTCAGCAAAGTTCCATACACTAATGGATTGCTTTTATGTCAGTATACCATTGTTATTAGTAAACTGTTATTACTGACAAGAAGAACTTGTTGGTATATAGTTATTTCTATTGACAGTCTTTCTCTTTCGACAAAAGTTGACACTTACTAATGGTTCTATGTTGTGAGTAAAGAATTAGAGTTTACTAACGAAAGTATGCCACCAGTGTAAAGTTCAACATTTACTAAAGGTTCTTTACTGTTGATAAAACTTTGGAGTTTACTAACAAAAATGACCGACAATAAACGCACTTTGGAGTTTACTTGGTCATGCATTTGCTTGCATGTATAGGTTTGTAGTTATAACCAATCACATGGACAACAAAGGGATGTGTTCATTGGTTGTATAGCCAAGGGGTGTAGGGGCCCTCGCCTCCTTCATTTTTTTTAAATTTACATGTAAATTAAAATAAATTATTTATCTTATATAGAAATTTTGAAAAATCATATTTTGGCCCTTGTCAAAATCTTGAAACTATAATTTGGCCTTCCTCATGAAAAATTTTTGGCCCGCCCCTATGTATAGCAAGTTGCAAACACTGCAATAGCGGTTTGCTTATATGTCGCTTGTTTACGTATCAATTGTACGAAGGTAGTTCTAATTAGGCAATTTAAATTTTTAGTGAAAATATGCTTAAGTTTTAGTTCCATTTATTTAACTATTTGTCTTTTGTGATTTAGGCAATTTAAATAAACTAATTCAAAATTTAAGTATATTTTGTTTCTTGAACCATCAAAACTTGACATTGTTGTAAAAATTTATGTATAATTGAGTAACTTTTTTTTTTGTAATTGAGTACCATAGGGATGGGGGTGCAAAATGAAGGTTTAGGGCATTGTGATAAATCTCAAAAAACTTGGATTTGCAAAAACCAAGCTTTGTACAAACATGGATACCCAGTTTTAAAAATCTCGTTTTGATGTTTAGATGACGAAAAAAAAGGCGTAGGAGAAAGGGAGAAAACAAGCTTTAGTCAAAAATTTTGGTGGAAATGTCACTAAAAATGAATGTTTACTTACACTACTTTTTCCACATGTCAGTAACTACCTGTTTTATTTTTCATGAAAAGAAATTTCTGTTGATACTTAATTTTGCAAAAACCCAATTTTCCTTTTGATGTGTGTGAAATAGTATTTTGGTAATTTTTCTGTCATCCAGTGTCCACTATGACTATATGCCAAGTCTATCCTAAGTTGGAAATTTGACCCTCAAGCTTATTACAGATCAGGTTTGGCTCCAAAAAATGTGAGAGTGAAAGGGAAAAAATGAACGGAAAAAACTGATCCCCAAAAGGGACTGGTGGAACTCATTCTTCTCTTAAATTTATGGATACCTTCTTATTTGAAAACTGATTCCCAAAAGGGATGACATTTTCTAAAGGGCGTGATTAAGTTGCGCTCCTCCTAGGTTATTTAGATGTCTAGTCACCCAAACACAAAATAAGTTTCAAAAACTAGTTAAAACATTATGTTGACATGAGACTGATTTTCCCAAAACATGGTTTTTTGAGGGTGTTGTTGCAACTTTGATGTTTCGCCGAGGATCTCTACTTACAAGCTTAGACTGCAACTTAAACCTGCACAACAACAAAACAAGAGAGAAAGGAAGAGAAAGAGATTGAATTGAAAAAACCAAGGTACATGTAGCGTTTTAGGGTTTGCTTCAAGGACCCTCTATAGTTATCTTAAATCACTCTTCATAGCTGGGCTTATAAAATAGGCTTCCTTAGATTTCCCATATGCGCAGTTACAAAGCAAGTGGGTTACAACCTTTTCAATTTTAGATTACTACTGTAAAAAGGTTGTAACTAATTACCATAACGTATGAACACTCATACGTTATAAGATGTAGGTCAGACACATGGTCACAACCCAACACTCCCACTTGACCATGAGATAAGTTTGCTCTCACTATCATGGGTTTCCTTTCAACATTTATGTGGTTTCCTTTATATTAGCTTTCCAACGTAACTCAATCGTTTATTTGAGATTAATTACGCCATCATAACTCAAATATTCAATATATTTAACATTAATTATGAGGTTTTCTTCAAAAGGTTTTACCATCGTAACATATTAAAACTTAGTGTCATGTGGACCACAAGTTTTACATATAAATCATCAAGAACTTTCTTGATAAAAATGCTAGCAATCATATAAGCATTTGAAATATATAAGAGTATTTTCTTCTTGTTCAACCAATAAAATTAATGTGAATACTCTTCAACCACCTCACAAAGAGACAAACTAGAATGTTCTTAATATCGAATGACCAAACCAACTAGAAAGCTTGCAACAAACCAACTAGAAAGCTTGCAACAAGACTTGCATATTGCATAACACTTATTAGTTTTCCAACAAAGCAAAGGGTATATCCAAGTGTGGTCTCACTTTTCCAATGTTTACATAGTTGTCTATTTGATTGACACATTATGACTATTTATAAGAAGGAACAATTATCTCACAATTTTCTACAGTCTTTATCAATATACCCTTTCATATAAAGAATTTCATTCATATAATAATTTTTATGACCAAATATTTAAATCATACCAAGCAAATATACAGTACACGTGTGGGATAAGGGAAATGCATAAGATGTTTTGGGGTGTTAGAATAACCTTCTCCCGCTCATGTACCGGGTAAATAAAATATGTTAAAAAGATAGTATGTTTTCGTTAGTTCAGTAAAGTTTGGGGTTGAGTTCGTAAAGTGAGAGAGGGAAAGTTATAGTCAGAAGGGCATATGGGGCTGACGACTAGGGCACCGGATCCGCTGTCCTCTCTTACGCTCTCTCTGTGTCTGCAACTCTCCGCCTCCTCTCGCCACCGTTTCCCTTCTACCCGCTAGGTCTCTCTCTCTCTCTCTCTCTCTCTCTCTCTCTCTCTTGTCTCTGTCTGTTTTTTCCCTCTGTGGCATGGGCAGTTGGATAGAGAAATCAGGGGAAAAGGACAGCTGTTGCTGGTCTTGGAGCGGAGAGCCTAATTTTGCTTATCTTTCTGTCGATATGTATTGTTGTGGACTCTATCACTCTTTGTCTGAACATCATGTTGTTGCTTGTTTTCTGTAATTTAATGTTCTATTCATGACAAAATGTTCAATGATCAGAGACCATCATGGAATTTCTGCGTTTTTTTTACCACTGTTACGTTGGTATAGATATGTGCGTACTTTATTGCGGTAATGGTCTGTTACATTGTATATCGTCATAATGGTATATACCATTTGACTGTTCATGTGGATTGGTATATTTTTCTGTTTGGTGTTCTATGGCCAAGTAATCACAACTTCCAACCCCCTCCTCTTCCCTTCCAAATGCGTCAAAATCATCATGCGAAATTGATTATTTACTCTCAGATTATTGGTTTATAACTAATTTTCCTTAGTATTGTCTGCTTTTACTAGTAGCCAATGATTTTTGCATTGCATGTTGTAGTGTGTACCTTTTTAATTTTTGTTTCTGAATTGTATTGGTTCGAGGCTTCTACCTTGCCTTCTGTGGGGTTTTACACTTTAGCATGCCTCAGCTTTTTTGATCCACTGGATTCTACACATGGTTATTTGTTTCAACTTTGAACTGCTTTAAACTTTTTTTTTCCTGCTCTCTTTCATTGTTTAATTGATTCAATTAACTATTTGGTCCGTTCTGAACACTACTAATGTGCCTTGGAATGGTTTGAAAGGTAATCCTCGTTTGGGTCTTGTAACCTGTTCATCCATATAGTCGCTTTATTTGAGTTTTTGTTTTCTGCCCTTCTGCTCATGCTCTCTGTCATTGAGAATCTAGTACTGACTGCACTTTCCCGTGCTTGTCTACGAACTCTTGTCATGATGTGTTTGTTTATAGGTATTCTGGTACTAATTGTTACTATTATCGTTGTTGTTGTTGTTGTATTGTTGGACATCGGTTCTTATTAAGAGACGTTCCACTGATAGTTATACCTACATATCTTCCTTACTTTCTCATGCTGAGTCGCCTTTTGTTGATTGTAGTTTCTGGAAGTGATCTACTGTGAGACATTTAAGACCATGTCTGAATCAGCAGAAGAATTCCGATGCTTCATTGGGGGCCTGTCATGGTCAACATCTGACAGCTCTTTGAGGGAAGCATTTGGAAAATTTGGCCATCTTGTGGATGCAAAGGTGATTTGAGTTCTTCACCCCTGATTAGTGATGTGGATTGCTTTGCATCACCATAGAGTGGTGTGATTATTCTATTCTGTACTAGAACAGCTCATACTTGGAGCATAGTATGCCTGTGTGCATAGACGGTCCTGTTGTTGGCCAATGAGTTTCAATTGATTGATTGCAGTATGGTGTGATTAAAGTTTGGTTCTTTACATTGATTGCTTGATGTTTCTTTGGGTACCAGGTGGTTGTTGATCGGTTCTCTGGTCGTTCTCGTGGCTTTGGCTTTGTTACTTTTGATGATGAGAAGGCTATGGAAGATGCAATGCGTGCAATGGATGGCATGAATCTTGATGGTCGAGCTATTACCGTTGATAAGGCTCAACCATCTGGTAGAGATCGTGATGGTGGCTCTTACCGCGATCGTGACCGTGGTGGTCGTGATCGTGGCCGTGATCGCGATTATGGTGGAAGAAAAGGACCTGATAACCGGGGAGAGTGCTTTAAATGTGGTCAGCAGGGGCATTTTGCTAGGGAATGTCCATCTGGTGAAGGTGCTTCTGATGACAAATATGACAGCAGCAGGGGAAATGGTTGGGGTGGTGGAAGTGGCAATCACTATGGTCCTGATCGAAATGGTGATCGTTATGGTGGGCGCAACAGGGATGGAGGTCATGGTGGCGGCACTGGAACTGACCGTTATGGTCGTGATCGTTCAGGGCCATATAAACGACCTGGTGCAGGGGGCTATCGTTCTTAGCTGTTTACACATGGTATGTATTCATAGTAGGTTTTCAGATACTGCCTTCTACTAGGTTGTCTATTGATCTTTTATTTTAAGATAGTATTTTCTTTTTGTCTTGTTGCAGTCTTTCGTGGAACTCATGGTGGGTTTTGCTGCTGGGAACTGCAAGGAACCTTTGTTATCTATAACTTGAAATTATAGATTATGCTTGTGCCAATGCGTGAGATGATCTAGTTTGCATGCATTTTTACTGCTATGTGGCACGAAAGGAAACTGCACTGCGTTTGTATGGGTTGATTATATGGTGCTTCCTCGGGTGCATTATTTTGCTTGTGTGTGTCACAGTTTTTTCGTTAAAATCCGAATGTTATCACTGCTGTCAATACCCGGAATGCTGCTAGATACTATGCTCTACATTTGGTCTTCGATTGTTATTCTACTGGATGTTTAGCAGTCTCCCCACTAATTAATTTGGCCCCCGTAGTCAGTCCTACGTAAGTATGACAGATAAACAATGTTAGAAGCAACATTGCATATGGATACTGTGCTTTCTCTGCCTTTGTCAGACACAGTTCTAATCAAATCGACCAAGATAAGGAGTTACGGTAAAATTTTGTGCTTTTGTTTAACTTTTGTCCAAGTAATCTTTCTTAGATGGACATCAAAATGATTTTAATTATGTTGATGTTTTTGCAGGCTTGATGCATTTTCCAGTATTCTTGGATACATGCTTTAGGCTTGGGTTTCTAATCGCATTGGAAATGTTATTTTGATGCGTGCATTGGTTTTTTTGAAACAAAAGTTCTTGAGTTTTTGGGAGGTGCTGAGGGCAACCTGAGCAGTGTCTATTACCAAAGGCTTGTCAGTTGTCACCTTCTCCATTAGATTCTGCTTGTGGCCATCCTGCTTTGATATAGCTGAAAGTGCAAGTTTGAGGTTGGTTACTGTGATGTTCTGGAGGTAGCATAGGTGCCCACTGCTTGAAAGCAACTTCAAATTATTCCCCTCCTTATTATCGGGATTGCCCCTCTGGCTGCAATGGATCAGCTGTGAACCGAATATTTGTGTTTGGTACTAGTTTGAAGGAAATTTTGAAAAGTTTATGTCCATGGTACTTTCCAAAGATTCTCTCCAGGTCTCTTGTTCTTTGAGCATACTGTTCATTGGTCAGCTTTCTTGGGCAAGGATTCTTTGGTCGGCTTCCCTGGTGCAAGGGTATCTTTCACTGTGTATGGGTTGCAAGCAGACAAACAAATATGTTAAAAACTTGTTCTGTGCGTGAGTATTTATTGTGAAAGAAGAATTTCATTCATACCACGGGCACCTCAGCCTTGAGATAGTCTACCTTTCTCAGACTGGTTGACAGTGATGCTGTTTGTGATGTTTCAGAACAGGTACATTTATTCTGTATGTCAGTTAAAATTGCTCTTTGATTTAACTGTTTCATTGTTCACACTGCTGCTTGAATGCCTTTTTTAGTTTGATCTAATCTAATTTAGATGCTGTGTGTATTCCACTTTCATTGTTCAAATTCCAAAGTAATTGTCTACGTGGTGTTTTGTATCTCTCTCTCTCTCTCTCTCTCTCTCTCTCTCTCTGTGTGTGTGTGTGTGTGTGATTGCGTGTCATGTGATGGTTAGCGATTATGGTAGCAAATGTCAAGTGCTCTATCTAATTTTGCACAATTGTAGCAAAAAAACTAGGATTAAAGGTACTGATTGTTTGGGAGGCCCGTAGCACTACCGGTACCAGTTGGAACCGTGGTAAACATTGGAAGAATTTACTGGCCTTCGGAGACAAATTCAAGAATTGTGGCAAATAAGTGGTGCCAAAATTTAGAGAAATTGAGGCGATTCAGAATCTCATAAGTTGGAGAATTTTGGGAAATTCATGTCATCATCATCTTTACACAGTGCTGAATTTTCTGAAAGACCTTTGTATTATGTTTACAGAATTGTAACGCTTTTTTGAAGATGTAGTTCCAAGTTTCTCATGGCCGATCAATAATCCGTGGGTTTTCGATTTTCAAGTGTTTGTAAGGCTGATGGTACTGTAGTTTCCCGCGGTGTCCGCAGAAAACCGGCCTGGGTAGGCCAAATGGACATGGATCCAAGGCAAATGGCCAAAGCGTTTTACGTGTTATAGGCTACATATTTTAAATATTTAAATACTTTTAAAGTTTTCTTATTTTAGTAACAATAATAATAGCAATAATAATAACTTTCAGTAATTCATAACTGGTTCAGTTGAATTGCCGAATAGAGCGATTCACTGAATTGGCAGCCATGGTTGCTAATAATAGGGTTATAGGAGCCCTAATCACCCAGCAGTTCACATCGGCTGGTACATTCGATTTAATTTTCAATTTTTTACAACACTGGTTTTTAACAATGATTTATATCCTTTTTTGTATTCTTTACAGTGAAAGCCATATCTTCTTCAGTTTGTAGGTGCTTGATGTTTCCTGTCATGGTTCGAATGTTGCATATTCGTATGGGCAATTGTTCAAGCTGCCAGGTCGCGGTTTCGGGTAGATTAGCGGGTTCATCGTGTTGTTGTCTGTCCTTAGTACAAACCAAGACCATTATCAGTTGAACCATTAGGCCTTTCGCGTTCTTACTCTGCAATTTCATTGTTCCGATGCATCCTTGCTGTAGTAACGCCCTCTTCTCTTTTAATCTAAAGAATTTCAAAGGAAAGAATATATCACATGTACAGATGAAAACTTATTTACAAAATTGAATCTCTTAGAAAGGGTTCTCTGTCGTTTGGAAGATTGACTCGAGACAACTCCTGATTGGCTATCATTGGAATCATGAGCAAGATGACTTCAAGTGAAGGAGATGGCCTCGATATCGTGATGTTTATTTTGCCGAGGAAGGCCACTGAGTTGCCATGGAAGCAGCTCTGAAGCTCATTTTTGCCCAAAGTGGGTCAATGGTCAGGACGTAAGCTTCTTTCCAGTCATGCAAATATTTCACTTTTAATTACCAGCAGGGCATCAACTGAAAGCGAACTAACGAAAGCAAATTGAGTCGATTAACAAATAACCATCTCCTAGACTAGTGTTACAATGAAGGAAATAACCAAAATAGAGAAAATATTTTTAGAGGTTCGGTTCAGAGACCTACGTCCTCTTCATTCTCTCGCATACACACCCAGCGCATGTGTATAAGGCTTTTACAATAACGTATAAGGCGTTTATGCTTCAATTACATTTATTTTCTTGACATTTTGAGTGCCTTCATATTTGGGAACCTCTTTAATTCTAATTGTCTCTTGTGCCTTTAATTGAGACGTTAGAGGACTGGCCAGACTGGTTGCCTTTTTCATGATTGGTTGCCTTGTTCATGATCATCGTTGATGCTGTTGCCTATCTCAGTGATCTTGGATTGACGGTCTTGAGCAGTTTCTAACAATAAGCGTTCCCTGGAGGAGGTGTTTAAATCATAATCTATAAAATAACTATGTGGTGCCATTATTGATGAATTCCTTTTCAGAAAGATGAAACATATGTGCAAGCGCAACAAACAGAAACAAAACTTTTGTATGCATGACAAACACAACAACCGTTTAGCAGAAGGCACATGGAAAAAGATGGCTAGTGGCGCAGAGACATACTGTTGAAAGTTCTCTATGTTGCAGAACCGCAAGCACACAAAGTCTAGAGACAAATTGGTTGTACAGCTTCCAAAGGCAAATTTATTTATTTTAACTGCATCGTTACTCATGGCAACCTGATAAAAAAACCAGCCAGAGATAGTATAAGAGATGGAGAAACGATGTACTTAAGAGACAACAAAATTGGAGAAAAAAAATTATATAAAGCACGCCTCTATTAGTTCCAAGTGCCTGTCATGCATATACTTTTACATCATTGCAACTTTCATTCTGGTACCCAAGGACAGATATGTGAAGGTTATCAATGACGTTCTGAAAAGTATGCTTCTATAGTCTAGGTTGCTGTTGATGCTAATATCCTCACTTGAACATGCACAGCCGTCAACTGCAAGATGAGCCACACTAAGCTCTACATTTTACAGAAACTGATGCTGACAGAAATGAATGAGTCAACTAGGAAGCTTGCAATTATGATAGTTAATTTGTGGTCAAGTACGAATTCAACAAAGCATGATAGGTCATTAAGAACAGTAATAGATGGTCTCACGAATATATAAATTTTTAGGCACTATTTTCTATTTTGGAGACAAAGCGATACCATCTGCACTAGAAAGCTAGAAAATCCCAACTCATCTAAATTGAATCTGATTCATTCTATCTTCCTGGTTTTAGAGAAAATCAGTTCATTGATCTAGAGGGAAATAGTACTTCCAAATGGATTGAAAATCTTGGACCAATTTCCTATGTTTGCAGAATTGAAGAACAACCCAAAATGGACAAGTTACGTGGTTGGGCGGGCGAGGAAAAGCCGGCGACAAGAAAGTTACGAGAGTAGGATATGAATGGGGCTGTCCCAGGTCAGTGGCTATAACAAAGGTTTATACTAAATCTGCCACGAAAGTAACACAAGATCAGGCAGATACTCAAAGCTGTGTCATTCAGATGAAAGAATTCTGGCTGAATTTTCTTAACCCTGGCCATCAATTTTTAAAAATGCAGTGAAATCATGTGAATATGCTTTAGCAATTACCAAATGTCCAACTAATATTTGATACTATTTACTAGCCATTTTTCTTTCAGACTAGTGGAAAAGTGCTAAATTGAGTAATATTCATCCTAATACCACAAAAGAGACCCATAAAAAAGAAGAGGGATGTATCTCCTTAATGTTTAATGCTTTTGGGTAAAATAAGATAATCTGACACTGTTCTAGGGTCACAAACCAAACTAGTCAGAAATTAGTTTGAAAACCGTCCTAAAATAAGTAAGTCAAGGGTAAAATGGTCATTTTTAATGTAAGAAGTTTGGGGCGTTCATAAACACGTACCCTATAACCTTAAACAGAAGTCAAACTAATGGAGCTTATTTATTAAATATGTTTAGCAATGTTGTTCTTATATTTTCTAATTGTGAAGTAATTAATCCAACCTCTAAACGGTAAGAGGACAACATCAAAGCAAAGCTCAAGCAATAGTACGTCAGCAGTGAGAGAGCCTGAATCAAGGTCTAAGATAGCGAAACATAACATCATTAACATCTCCTTCTTACCACCTTATGTGGTTAATATTACTAATGTACCACAAGTGTAATCCATATTGTCAAAAATGCAAAATTTCATGGAAGGAGAAAACATATAGAAATTGAGTGTCATTTCACAATGAAGACATATGAAAAAGGATTGATGTCTCTTGACTTCACATAAAGTTTACTGCCATCCATCCAAGTTTAGAATGTTTATTGCCAAAGTTGGAATAATATCCCCTAATCATGCTAAGTTTGAGGGGGAGTGCTAAAACATATGGGTCCCTTCATTCTCTTTTACTGGACAAAGGTTATTCGTGCATGCTTTGTTGTAATATGTCGTCAGGTTTCTGTTGTTAGAACTTTTATTAAGAAGGGGCAGATTGGTCTTTTATTGTAATAAGTCTGTCTTTGACTAGGGTTTTGTCCATTCTTTTTGTTTTCTTCTAACTTTCCTCTTGTACGAATACTGTCATATGCTACTGCTGCTACTCGGACAGCTTAGAGATAATGAAGACTTGTCACTCTTCTTGTGATTTTATCTGTTGTATTTTTTAATCTATGATTTTTTGTTTAGTCCTTCTTTAATATTTTCTGTTTTAGTGTTCGACTGTTCTACCGTAATCTCTTTAACCGTGAGTTTAGGGTTAATGTAAAACAGATTTCTCTCTCTCTCAACCGTGTTCAACATGGTATCAAAGCTGATCCTTCTTGAATCTAAGTCTTCCTGATGTCGACAAGGCTGCTTCTCTTCTTCTCATCTTCCTCCTCCCTTCCTCTTCATCTTCCTTATTCTGACCTAATAAAGCATTGTGCCCTAAGGGGCAGTGACCTATGGGAGTTCAGGGATCTAATCAATATAGATCATGTTATAGTAGTGATTAGTTGCTCTAGATCATGTTCTTGCATGATCTAAAGGTTGTCTCCATTAGTATGAGACCATATACAGTTGAATTGTAACGATAATGTTGTTCTAGGATTGTCACTGGAGTAAAAAAACAGACTACCATATACATATATACACACACACACATCTCATGGTGTTTTTTGATGGTTGATATGATGTCCTCAAAAGTTTATACTGTGGATGCTACGGTTTGATGTCTTCTATCTCTAGTAGTTTTTTATGTTGTATAATTATGAGGCTGATGGCTTATTGCTTGCCGTCTTGGTGGCTTGGGACTGTGCAGGTAACCCAACCTATTGGTTGGCTTTCCTATTACCTCTAAGACGCTAAAGGTCCATGAAATCTAGATAGTAAGGCTAGGCAAAGATGGTCTTTTATCCATACATAAGTCTTTGAGGGGCACTTAATCACCTACCTTAAAATTTGTTTCTTTTTTATTCTTTTATGTATTCATCTCATTTTATTTTGAGCCATGATCAAAATTTGTTTTATAAGGCTCAAGTCTCATCTCTCTCTTTTAATATTTTGTCTTCATAGCTTATATGACTTGGTGGTAGATAACCGTATACAGCGTCAAAGGAGATCATGCGTATAGTAGAGTGGAAACTTGTATTATATGACTATTCACACTAGGCTAGGAATTTTGTCTATTTTTGTGAACGATGGCTACAAAAACAGCAAAAAAATGTTTAAATGGTGCAGTCACCACTTCAAACTGCCGATCAATTTGTTGATAATAAGCTGAACTGAAATAGAGTTGGTTCCAATAAAGTTAAAGTACTCACCCAGAAATTGTTCAAGAAATAAGAATCTTGAAACTATGGTTTATGGAATAAAATGCAATGTGCCCACGTGTTCAGGAAAGGTTTAAGCTATAAAAGGGGTAGAAATTGTCCAAGACATAGAAAAGAAATGAGCTTATTTAGTGAGACAGTCCTCTCCCCTTCCTCGTGTGGCTTGTGGACGGTCTCCAAGTCGTCGCCAACCACCCACAAGGGCTCCGGCGACCGGATCAGACTCACGCATCGTGGACGATGGCTTCCATACTTCTAAGACCCAAGGCCGGGCAAGACCAGCTTCAGCCAAAACCCGGCGGACCTTCTCTAACACACCCAAGGATTTCAGCAACGTTCGCAAGCAGCCAGGCAAGCGGAGGACCCCACGGTGCGATCCCTTTGGAAGCGACTAGACTAGGCGGTCGGTCGCATCAGCTTGCCATCATCAATCACCATCTTTTTTCGTGGACGCCCTTGTCGGTGCGATTTGCTGAGAGTGGAGTGTGTGTGAGAAAGCTTGAAATATTTCAAAAGTTTGAGTGTTTGGGATGGTAAGGTTCCAGGAAATACTTCTCCATTTTGGAAGATATTTGTAAGAGCTGGAAGAAAATTTCTAGCATGATTTCATGAAGTGTGTTTGCTATAAGCGAAATGCATTGTAGAGCAGCAATGAAGATTCAAATTTTTTGAAATCATCCCTTTCCACCCAAACAAGATGAATTTTTTGCCTGTTGAAGTCCAAAACAAGGACAAAAATTATAGCTTGATGGTGCAGGTGCTGCTCAGGCACCTCAATATTTTTAGGTGAAAAAATTTTTAAAAAGCGATACTAGATACAACAGCATTGAGCGTTGGGCCTGCTTCAGCAACATTGTTTTTTCCAATGGCATAAAAAATGACGTGAAAAAGAACGTGTGTTTGAATCATTTTCATAATCATTCAATCACGTACACATGGCAATAAACAAATTATATCACATATTATTTAACAAAACACAATCATAGGATTCAAGGATCATGCTACATTTGGCCCCAGACAAGAATTTGCTTGAAATGATTGTTATACTTATCGCACGTCGCTACAAACACCTAAAATTCAAAGCATTTATTTCGTTCTAAAATCTATATAGGTAAAAAATATAACCATTGAGACGTGGATCATCGTCTCAAGAGGATGCCGGCAGGTAGTATCGGCCTAAGCTTCGTCTCAAGAGGATGCCGGCAGGTAGTATCGGCCTAAGCTTTGAAAGAGCGTTCAGAAATCCTCTTTCTGTCCACTACATTGAGCTCTTTGAAACCTTCAAAACTCAAAGCTTCTTTTGCTGGAGAGAGAGACCACAGCGGACGGCCGGTGATAACCGACCGACGGCCGGTGATAACCGATGATGACTTTTCCGACGCTACCACACAAGCCTTTAAAGGATCGAGAGAAGAGAGTAAGACAAAACAAACATGAAAAAAAATTTTGGACAAATTTTATTCCTGTAAACAATTTCTGTCTACTCCAGAAATTTGCAAAAATTTACAAAAAAGTGCAAAATCCTTTCAGAAATTATTTCCATGGCCAACAGATTTTTAAATAATTTCAAAACAACTCTTAAATTCCAAGGCTTTGAATCTCAATGTGTCTAATGCCATCAACCACATAATCTCTTTCCCAGGAAACCCTATCCACAAATTACAAACATGACATGGTTTGGAAAACTTAATTTTGTTTCCCAATTCATGAATGTTTTCTAAAAGAATGATGGATGAGGTTTATGGGGAGTGTGGGGTTAATAAGTTATCTTCGTCGGTGAAATCAATATGATGGTGTTTCTTCTAGATGGCATGATAAAAGAGAATTTATGGAGTGTGGTGGCATTTCTTTATCTATTGGGAGCGACATACAGGAATCTCAAGCGTAGTTTGGAAAGATTCTAACTGTCAAGTTCAATTTCGGGTTCAAATTTGAAACATGATCAGGATTAAGGGTATTATTATTCCAAGGAGGAAATATGTGTGGAATTCTAAGTTTCTCTCGAGAACTCGTTGCTTCTCATGTGTTGCTAATTTCGGCACGCTCCTTACTTATTGCAAAGCTATAAGGAAAGGGATTGATTTGGCAACTAGATATGTTCTGTCAGTATGATGTTGAATCATAAGAGCATATATTGTCTACACGTTCTTTTTCATTGAGAACTTGGAAGCATATCCTTTCTTGGTTTACGGGGGTTTGAATGACTTTTATTCAGTTTTTCACTGGTGGATCAGAAAGAGGTTTTGTAGGAAAGAACTAAAGTGTTGTTGGAACCTACGTATTGGCATTGTGATTTGGAAAGCTTGGTGCCTCAAAGATTTGTTTGTGCCTGCTGTTTTATTTTATATTTCTGCTCTGAAGGCCGTTTTCAGATTTTTTTCAATGTTTATTTACTTGGAAGAAACCACATCTTAGTGTGATAGCAATAATGAGATTTGAACCTGAAACCTTTTGAACCACTCAATTGCACTACACTTCTTGAGGCGTTCTGTTCCCACACTTTGCATACAAATGCTGTAACTAGATCCCCTTATTTAGATCTGGATTTGGGTTTAGATTTAGATTTGGACTTGCATTTCGGCGAGATTTGGATCTGGACCTGCATTTCGGCGTACGGTTTAACTCTCGCCTAGTCAGACTGTCCTCGTGAGGGGGAAGGAACCGAACAGTAGCCTCAGGTGGACTCTCTCCCTCTGGAAAAGTCAAGTCGCCCTCGCAGTTGAACTTGCTCTCTCTCTCTCTCTCTCCGTTGAATTCTCTGGCTTCCCTAGGGATCAAGTGAAAGAGGGAGGGAAGCGAGGAATGGCCCCGCGCTCAGATGCTGGAGGTACGAATTTCTCTTCAATTATGGTTGCTTTCTGGAATTCCCGAGTGGCTTACTTCATCGCTGTGAGTTCCGCTTCTTCTTCATGTTCTTCTTCTTCTGATTTGTCTTTGCAGTCGTCTTTTTCTTTGTTGTTTCTGCTTATTAATTTATGTAGAATTCTTACTGTATCCCGTTGAGATGTTCGAAAACTTTATGGGAATTTAGCTCCACGACTTGAACAACAGTGAATGATGCGAAAGTTGATCAATGATTTTCTATGGTCCAAGCAGAGATAAGGAGGTTATGTTTGCGGATTGATTTTTCTTTTATTGGATCTTTTGTATGATAGTGTTTGTGGTGTCCAATTGGCTTTATCGCTAGTGCATGGAGTTTGCGGGTTCGTTTGTGAATTTTTGTGTATGCTCTTCTCATACACACCGGAACTACTTAAAGTAGGAATCCTATTTGGGGAACTGAGAAACGGAACCTGTAATCCTGGTTCTTTAACATGAACCTTATTCTGGATCGTGGGAATGTCGATTAGCTATGTCAAGCACTTTAGATTGGCCTTGGTAATCATTTCTCATATCTGTGCTTCATTTTTTGGAAGTTTTGCTTGGTTGCTTTTTTTAGTATTTTCCTTTGACTCGACATGTCACTATCTTAACAGTTCTCCGTCGTACTTGCCTCTCTCACTTCCCTAATGTTCTAAATTAGGGAATCCAAGGTCCTTTGGTTAACTCACGATGGTATTGTAGCACCAGTTATCTGATTATTATTGTAGCACCACCTATTCCATTTTATCCTCAATGTGGAGCATTCAGAAGTGCTTCAAGTTTTGTTTACCCTTTTTTTGCTATGCATATGGTTTCTGATTCTAGTTTGTCTGCTTCCGTGTAAGACATGCATAAGCAAACTTCCTTATAAAGACATGATAGCGGTGCTCTGAGTTGTTTCCAAACAGATTCAGAATAAGTTATATATGTTCAAGACAGTTTTCTACTACTCCTTTATTATCTAGCGAACACTTAAACATAGCAATGTCACTTTCAACCTGAAATAGGTTTAATGAGTTTGAATATGAGATAAGTTTTCATTTTCTTACAAGGGAAGCGTGTGATTAGTCCTGTGGCAAATTTATCTGATAAAGTAGTTATTTTTCTTTTAAGTAACTAACTATTTTCTCATCTTTGTATGATATAACGTCAAAAATAATAAAAACGAAAAAAAGGGGTAAACATCACGATATTTTTAAAAAATCAGGAAAAAATATTTATCACGATATTGTCGCAATTTTTTCATTTTTCTATTTTTTAGAAGTGATATTATCATGGATTCAAACATAAACTTAAAATCAATTATTTTCATTATTTTTATTAATTGAAACATTCCTATTATCCCTGTTATATAGTTTTATTTATGTTTTCCTATTAGTTTCTCATTTATTTCATTTATACCTAATCTTTTTATTTTTAAAAATTTCCAAGTTTTTCTCAAGATTTTCCCAAAAAGAAACAACTTTGCTGATAAAAATCTGTGTGTGTGTGTGTGTATATATATACCAGAATATGTATAATATTGCTATGTACTTGTATTCCTTTGGTTTTTTGCAGTTTATGTAATCATCTATTTAATTGCTACTCTTTAACATACAGTGACTGTGACATGCAAGGGAATTGCAAGATGTGTTCCTCTCTGTATCGACAAAACATATTGAGGAATGGCGAATCAATTTAATCTGATCGTTGGTCTCTGTGTTGGTCTGGCCATTGGACTTTTAGCTGCAATTTGTGCATTCATCATTATAAGGCTGTATAGAAAACGTTCTCAGCTTGGACATCAGACCAGTGAAAGTGGGGCTTCTCTTCCTGTTCATGCTAATGGAATTGATTCAAGTCTAGTATCCTCAATTGCTGAGTCTTCTTTTGAATTACCGAGTAAAGCAATGCACAGCCACTGGCCTTGGCAAGGAAACCATGATAAAAAGCTGCTATTTTCAGGCTCTGGCATACCAAGTTACCCTTACAAGTAAATCTTCCTTTTTCTTGATTCATATGCACCATACTCTTGATGGGTCCAACAAAAGCTGTATTTATCCTGCATATTCTCTGTAGGCATAGGATCAGCTGAATAGATGCATGATCTTTATGTGTTCTTTATACACACGCATATGTGCATGCAAACATGTATACATGATAACAATAAAAATACAAACTTAACGAAAATTCCTTGTTTTGTTGTTTTTGGAATCTTTCATAAACGAAATTAACAAAGCTTATCTACATGGCTTATTTGGTAGGAATCGAGTTTGAATCAGGTGATTTCAACATTGAAATGATTGTTTTTGAGGTGTTCATTGCTAAAAGTTAGATCAATTAGTATACATTTTTGGGTATTTAACTTGTCAGGTTCCATCTCTGCTATTGTGTGTGGTACCTATTTTTTACAATGTTGCTTGACCTACTCACATAATTAACCATCCAGATGGGTCTTTGGTTTAGCTTGGATTCAATCCATCAAACTATAGTGGGTTCCGCTACATGGTTGCACTTTTTGTCCATCTGCAACTTTGCCACCTCACTGGTTTCACCATTTTGTTGCTCTAGGTATCTCAAGGAGCTCATCTCGTTAACGTTGTCCTGAATAATGTAGACATGAAATTTTATTTTGAGGATTATGTACTATGTAAAATTGTTAACTTTTCTCTTATACTTCTGGATCCACTACAGTTTTTCACCCTGTTCATTTGGATTCACGGAATCCTTCACATTTAATGTTTTTGCATTAACTGATGTTTCCATGTTAATCTGAATATCAAACTTTCCTCCTTAGGGATATACAGAAGGCAACACAGAATTTCACAACCATTCTTGGGCAGGGTTCTTTTGGCCCAGTGTATAAAGCTGTTATGTCTACAGGTCAAGTGGTTGCTGTAAAGGTGCTGGCTTCAAACTCAAGGCAAGGCGAGAAGGAATTCCATACAGAGGTTGACCAAATAAAACCTGAACAAACAAAAAATGGAACTTGTTTTGTAGCATGTAAATCATCCAACACTAGTTACTGTCTTGCTTAAGTGAGCAGAATAACCTGCTGCATGCATTCATCTAAAGTATTCACGACAAAGACCTTAGGACTTCTGAATATTCGTTTCTAATCGTCCTATGTCCTGCTAGGCTGGATAGTTGGTGTGTATTAGTAGTTTAAAGACCCTCTTTTCTTTTTTAATGTTCTCCAGTTGTATTTGAGTACATCAAATTGCTTAATCACTGCTCAGAAACATTCTAGATGAAGAGGGTTATAGTGAAACCTTTAGGTGCTATTCTGGTGTAAGATACAGTGCCTTGTTTGGCACCTATATTTCTGGATTGATGTTACTTCCCTTTTTGTCCCTGTGAAAGAGTACCAGAGCTTATCTTCTTAGCAATTTAAGAAAATTTTTATGCTACTTGCTGGTTAATTGGTTATTCTTTAGACTCCTTGTTAAATGACCTGGTTTATTAATGTACTGTAAAAATGATTGGAATTTGGGCATCAACTATCAGAGGAATCACTGTTTCATGATTTGTCCTTTCAATTTTTTGGGTTCTGTATATGGCTCTATTTGTATGTCTCTGCACTATAGAGTTTCTATTTAGTTGGCACTCCTTGAAATTCTTGTTAGTCTTCTAGAAATCATAATTTTACTTATTTTAGATATTTTCTAAGGCGTTTTGATATTTAATGATACTAATGGATGCACTTAAGGGGTGGTTATTTAAAAATTTTATTTGGTGATTTAGTTAATATTTGCATGTAGTTTTAGAGTTTGTTTGCACGATTGAGGTAAACAATATTGGTGATTATATTAAGCTATTATTCTTCGACAATCTGAAAGTCTTAAAGTAGTCTGTCATATTTGTTATAGTCCTAGTCCTACAAGAATTCTCAATCTTGGATTTTTCTGTGCAGTAATCTTCCGAGGGAATTACCCCTGTTATATGGCTGTAGTTTTATGCTTTATGTTGGTTCTGTTCATATTAATTAATTTGATATAACTGTCTTCTATATTAGGTTGTTTTGCTAAGTAGGCTACATCACAGGAACCTTGTCAATTTGGTTGGCTATTGCGTCGAAAAGGGTCAACACATGTTGATTTATGAGTTTATGTCCAATGGGAGCCTGGCAAGCTGCCTATATGGTGAGCTTTTTACACACCTATTCTGGATTGCCTGCTGACTGTGCATACTCCTAGCAGATTATCTAAATCTGCTCAGAATTTTCTTTGTATATAGAGAAAAACTGAATGAACTATGAAGTCCCCAAGTCTTGGTGTGAACTCATGTGCCCATGCTAAAGGGCAATTACTTTTCTTGTTGATCTTTGATCAATTTCATATATAGAAAAACTGAAGGGTGTCTCCAAATTTTAGTGCGACTCATGTGCCGCTAAAGAAAATGTTTTTCTTGTTGTAATGGTATAGATTAATTGATGCTATGGATCATGTTTTTTTGTGCCCGTTATGTTTTCATGCATTGTGAGCAGTTGATCTTTTATGCTTTTGCTCTTTCTTTTCATTACTTGAAATAATGTGGCTCAAAGGTTCTTTTTTGTTAAATAAACTATGTAAATCACATTTACCAAATTATTTTGGTCATTTGATCACTTAATCCGAAGATTTTTGGGCACGGAACACAGGGACAAAAATACTTTTTGCACACTGTTCAATCTCTCTCTTTCTTTCTATGTGTGTGTGTGTGTGTGACTGTGTGTGTGTGTGTACTGAATGCATGTAGAGCAATTTTTAGTCATATGGTGGAACTGTGGAAGAGCCACCTTGGCCATGTTTATACTCTTGAATACTTAGGCTCTTGCTTAACTTGTGTTGATTAACTTAGAAAATTAGTGTTTCATGTCTTGTTACATGCTATCTTATCCGGAACATTGAAGTACCTTTCATAAATGGTTCTTTACCTGGCGTTCCTCATTAAGAAGCAGGAAATGGGATGAAGTAGGAATCCAATGCTTAAGCACAGGCGCCACTCGCAATGACATTCTCTATGTCAATTTATATTAGATTTTCTTTACATATTCACTTTAGTATTGAATTCCATGAATATATCTGTACTTTTTACACTCACTTTCCCATTTTGCAAGATCATCTAAATTTTTGAAATGTTCATGGGTTCATTGGTATTGGTAGGTTAGCTTCTTGTTATCAGTAAGGAAGTCAGTCTATATGTGAAGCAGTACTTTACATGTGATGTGAACGTAATGAAACAGCAGCAACTTGAATTTAGCATTGCATCTTGGTAACGAACTCACCCAATTGATACTCTGATGAGACATAATGAAAATCCATAATGTTCTTTAACTACACATCTCCGACGTACTATCAATCTATACTTATATGCTTTGTGCGCTCATTAAAAGTGTGAATCAGAACTGAACTAATGGAAAACAAAAATACAAAAAAAAAAAAAGCATCACTACCAATATCTATTATACATATTAATAACTATGTACTACCTATATATACATTGGTCATAATTCATACCAATAAGCCATATCTCTAGGCATATATCTCATGGAAGCTGGTTACATAATGAGAACATGCTAATGTGAAAACTGTGCACCCCTTGAACTAGTTGAAGTTACTTCGGTTAAATAATTTTTTCTATGTTGAAGTGCACAAAATTTGTTTTGGTTTATTTTCTTTCAAAACTAATGTATAGCATTTACTGGGTATACAGATGAAGGTCCATGCAATTTGGGCTGGGATGACAGGCTTCAGATAGCTCTGGATGTTTCTCATGGAATTGAGTATCTTCATGAAGGGGTAACTAATCATTGTTTTCTTTATTTATGCAGGATAAGAAAAAGAAGAGTTGTCTTGGTTTAAGCATCAGTTTTAAATGAATATTAAATTTTAACCAAAAATATGTCTGATTTAGGCTGTACCTCCTGTCGTTCACCGAGATTTGAAGTCTGCTAACATACTCTTGGATCAGTCTATGAGAGCAAAGGTGAGAAGATAGCAGCTGTTGAGGTCTCAAAATGTTAAATGGAGGTTACTGATTCTCCAAATATTATGCTCCAAATCAGCTTATTATTGTTTTGATCATAAAAGAAGGTGCAGGAAAGAAGCTGATAGAGCTGCTAAGCAAATTGTCTGTCAAACCAACCTGGGATGTAGGTAGTAATACTTATAGATGCCAGCTATAAGCTGTCATGAACTAAACACAAATGCGAACCCCTCAAGTCACCACATGTATCTTATGCAAGAAAAAACTGAAGGTATACCTTAGGATCATAATTACAGGATACTGTTCTCAGGAGTTTCTTGGCAATAAAATATCTTGCAGGATCTTCAAGTTTTTCTTTGTAAAATTTTTGGGATAATATCTACTTGTAAAACATGTTACGAATAAATGATAAATCAAATTGTTAAAAAAATTGTTAATAAAATAATACCTATAAGTTGTGCTGCCATTGATAGAAAAAACACTTCATAATCAGAAGGTTTTAATCATCACTGTAATGAAAATGATAGAATGCCAGAATTTTAGCCTTATATCCAATAAATGTTGATTCTAGGATTTAGAAGCCCAATAACTTTAACTTGAAAAGCGAGGTCTCCATGTGGGTTCACCTTGTTAGCATTCACCCAACGGAGCATTTGGCATTTTTTACTAAACCATACATATAATGATGTTAAATAGATCTCAATATTTTTGAAGTTGTTGAGATTTAAAAGAACTTAGGACCTCAGATTGGTTTTTTGCTGAAAATATCGGGGAAACTGCCCGAGACTAATGAAATCACGAAAGGGTAATGTACTTTGCTATGATGTTGAGATGAAGCATTCGCTTGCTATTTTCTCTTGTGTGCATGTATTGATATCTCATTTTCTGCCTGCTGCACTGAAGCATCAAGACTCAGGTTTCTGTCAAACTCTTCATCCCATGATCCATCAGTAGATTGCTCCTAGTTGTGTTGCATTTGAGGACATAGATGTGGATAACAAGTTAATGTAAAACATTCAAGTTCAAGTTGACATTCTAACATGTGAGAAAAATGAAGTTGGAAAAGAGATTGTAGGCTTGTAGCAACTTTACTGGTCTTCCTTATCATTATTTTGAATTATGCTTTTGCTTCTGCATAAAGTTCAGTTTTGTTTCTAATATCTTTCTAGAATCTGCTTCTGCATTTTTTCCTCTGATAAGTGTTATTTACTTCAGGTGGCTGATTTTGGATTGTCGAAAGAAGAGGCTTTTAATCCTCGTCTCTCTGGATTGAAGGGAACGTATGGTTATATGGACCCAGAATACATGTCAACAAACAAGTTTACAAAGAAAAGCGACATATACAGTTTTGGTGTTATTCTTTTTGAGCTTATTACAGCAATTAACCCACAGCAAGGTCTGATGGACTACATTAATCTCGTGAGTGTCTTCCCTTCATGATGGTACTTTAGTCAAGTCTTCTATGGTTGCAAAGAATTGGAAAATGCAGCTTCAAGCTTGCGTCTATAGACCTTGACATAATGTGTTGCAGCAGATTTTGCCCTTCTTGAAGTTTTTTTCCTGCTCATTTCCCATAGAACAAAGAATTGAATACCAGTCTCCATCAGATTGTGGAGAAATCTCTACCTATTTAATTAATTAATTACTTAACTTTTGGCCCTTAGAGAGTGTTTGATACTGCAGAATGTGGTGTTGCACAAAACACCATTTCGTGCTAAGGTCGGGTCCATGTTTGCAAGTGGCAGCCTGTGAGTGCTGTGCATTCTGTTGAATGGGAATTAGGTGTTTGGCCATTCTGGTGGAAGAAAGAACAATAAGCTCCATGTTACTGTGAGGAACCGTTGGCCAGAGTAAGTGCCTAGAATACACAGGAAGGGATAACTAGGCATTCCTGTTCGACATGTTCTGGGAACAGGAACCAAAAACTCTATTTGAGATTTTTTTTTTGTCCTATGAACCTTTTGTGACTTTTTATGTTTTCAGATGATTTTTTTTTCTTCAAGTTTTGAAAATTTTACATTTTTTTGATATTTTATATGGTGCTACTTGTTAAAATATAAATCATTCACCAGCACGTTGAAGAGGAGTCTCTTAGGATTCCACCTCCTTGTAGAAAGTGTTAAGATATTTAATGTCCTTGTAACATGTGAAGAGTCTCCTAGGATTCTATGTTGTAGTTAATATCCTTGTAATATGTGAAGTCTCTTAGGATTAATCTCCTTGGAACTTGTGAAATCTCCTAGGATTCTACGATTGGAGACTCTTAGAATTCTGGAAATAGGATTATGAATAGAGGTCGTGCAAACCATTTTGGCTACGGCTTCTTCTCCTCAGCTTCTTCTTGTTTTCATTCTCTCTCTCTCTCCCTCTCTCTCTCTCTCTCTCTCTCTCTTTCTCTCTTCCTGTGTGAGTACTGTTTTCTGGTTACAGATATTGGTGCTAGATTTCTATCATGGTATTAGAGCGCCAGGTTACGTTATCTCTACCAAACGAAATGCCCAAACAGGTCTGATCTGGTTAGAACTCTTTTCTCATCTTGTCTCTATCCTGAATTTACTTTTCTCTTGCGTAATTCTTGTTCCTTTTTCTTCTTGCTTACCTAAGGACACATCTTGTTATATCGTGTCTTCTTTCCCTCTCATCTTCTATATATACCCTTCCTTTCTGCTGTCATGGAAAACCTTTCGCATTCTGGCATGTCCTCAAGTTTTCTTCCTCACCTTATTACCGAAAAACTCAACCATGAGAATTATCTGATCTGGAAAAGGCAAATCATGCCAAAGGCTCCACCAATATCCGTTTTGCAGGAAATAAAAAATGAGGCAGGAGAAGTTATTGTTGTTCATGAAGACAACAACCCTGAACATGTTGTGTGGATGAGACGTGACCAAAGTCTGGTTGCGTATATTTTGTCCACTTTATCTCAACAAGTATTACTTTCAATTTCTGATGATTGTACTGCAGAAGAATTATGGGAAACCCTTGTTGATACCTTTTCCCAAATGTCAGAAGCTCGAATTATGTACTTAAAGAAAGAATTTCAGAATTTGAGCAAAGGTTCAACATCTATCATGAATTATTTGGGGCGTATTAAGGCCGTCGCAGACCAACTTGCTGCCTCAGGGAATAACATTTCTGATAAGGAAAATGTGCAGCAAACCTTGAATGGACTTGGGCATGATTTTATTATAGCTCTCGAGGTCCTTCTTGTTCTGCCTTCCTTCAATGAACTACAAGGTAAACTTCTCCAACACGAAATGAATATGAAAAGAGTCATTGAAAGGACTGATCAAGGGAACTCCCAAAATGTGTTGGCTATGAATGTAAAGTTTGGTAAGAGCCATGGGAACTCCAACCATGGTGGTCGTGGCATTCTACCAACACCACATAACCAAGGTATGTCTCCTTTAGATACTTCAAGAAAAATACCAATTTGTTTTCAGTGCAACAAGGGCACATGAAGGCACAGTGCTGGTTTAATCCTCAAAATAAAAACAAAGGGGTAAGACATGATTATAAACAAGGAGGACAAAGTTCTAAATCCACCGCTGAAGATATGCAACAGCTATTGATGACCGCATTCTCACAGATGACTATAAAGCAAAATGAGCAGGGAGAATGGTTCTTGGATTCAGGTGCAGCTACCCATGTGACAGGAAATGCAGGTAAATTGACTAACTTATCCCCTCATTATGGTGGAAGTTGCATTATAACAGGTGAGGAAAATCTCATCCCATTACACATATTAGAAATGCACATATTCCATTGTCATCCTCATCTCTATCACTGTCTAATGTTGTTCTTGCTTCCAATATCAAAAAGAACATCATATCCATTTCTAAACTCATTGATGATACAAGCTCTTCTTTTGAATTCACACCTTCTTCTGTCTATGTCAAGGACCTCCAAACGAAGAAAATGTTCGTTAGAGGGGAGCGTCAAGGGAATATGTACGTCCTCAAGGAATGTCTACCCAAGGATTCATCCACTTTTGATATAAGATTGAAGACATTTTCTCTTTCTCATAATGCATCATCAGTGCCAAGTTCTTGCCATTTTCAATCAAAAGTAAGGGGCCATAACCAATTTTTGGAGTCTGATCTGTGGCATAGTCGGCTAGGACACTTGGTCGACATTTCATTGAAAAACTTGTCACAGATAGTCTCATTCCAAGATCAAGCTTACCTCTTACTTCAAGTGTCAAAAAATGTTCAAGTTGTGGACTTTGTAAGAGTCATGTTTTACCTTTCCATAATATAAATCAAAGAGCTTCCAAACCTTTTGAAACTATTTTTTCTGATGTATGGGGGCCAGCCCCTATTGATTCATGTCTAGGTCAAGATATTATGTCTTATTCATTAACTCTTACTCACGTTTCACCTGGATTTACTTCATGAAACACAAATCAGAAGCACCCCACATATTTCGAAACTTCTATGCCATGATTCAAACCAAATTTTCATCCAATGTAGTACATTTTCAATGTGATGAGGAGGAGAATATTCCTCGCTTGATATTATTGAATTTCTACGTGAAAAAGGGATAACTAGACAAATCTCATGCCCTTACACACCACAACAAAATGGTGTAGTTGACGAAAACATCAACATATAGTTGAAAGCGCCATGAGCATGATGCATGATACTAATGTGCCCATTTCCTTGTGGACTGAAGCCTTCCATACTGCTGTATACATAATAAATTGTTTGCCTATGACACTCTTGATGTCTAAATCATCATATTTTACACCAATGTTATAAAAGGCGTAGCGTATCGCGTATCGGTCGCGCTGACCTATACGCTGTATCGTAACGTATCGTAAACGTAGCGTAGCGTATCGTAAAATTAATTTTTTAATTTTAAAAAATATTTAAAAATCAGAAAAAATAGAGAAAAATTATTAAAAATCTGAAAAAATAAACAAAAAATCAGAAATCAAGAAAAATATATTCAAATATAAAAAAGATCATCATACATAAGGAACATTCATGTGTGTCAACAACGCATTCAAAAATTAGAAATTAGATATTCAAAATAACATAATAAGCATCCATCACAATTTTAAACTTGAAAATTTTATAGAATCTTAAGACTTAGAGTCTTAGGACTTTGAGTTTTAGGACTTATATTACATCACAATTTTATAAGTTCAAAACATATAGTTATCAACTTATCATCTTTCATGATTTAACGATAATATTTTCCAAATCGATGAATCCTTGGTTATTTTTGATGAAAATGTGCAAAATCTCTCCCTCCTACGTCTCTTGGAGTCTTTAAATACAAGAAGAGAGAGAGGGAGGAGTGTTTAAACTTTAAAAAATAAAAAATTTTGTGTTTTAACCCGTATCGTACGATACGGGGGTGTATCGCCCGTATCGTACGATACGGCCCCCGTATCGCACGTATCGTGCGATACGTGTACGATACAGACGCGTATCGTCTTTAAACAGCGTATCGTATAGGTTTTCTTGACCTATACGATACGTATCGTACGATACGCGTCCGTATCGTACGATACAGATAACATTGTTTTACACTCTTATGCAAACAACCTGATTACAAGAACTTGAAGGTTTTTTGTTGTGTATGCTATGTTCACGTTGATGCTGCCTTGAGGAACAAGTTTCAAGACAAAGCTATTCAATGTAGATTCGTTGGATATGTTGATGAATATAAAGGTTTTAGATGCTATGATCCAATAACTAAACGTATCAAAACTTCAAGAAATGTCATTTTTGATGAACATAGTTTTGATGATACAAAGGAAATGCCTATGACCATTGAATCTTATGATCCCTGGACCAGTACACAGTTATTCAATGCAGATCCTATTATAGAAAATGATGTGCCTCAAAATGAAGATCCAGAGAGAGCAATACAACCGTCGGATATGGCTCAAAGTGAAAATCAAGAAGATCCAACACAGTCATCAAGTCATCACGAAAGCAATAATGAAGAACAGAGCAACGATGCACATCGGTATTCGGGTCTTATCTATAGTCGACGACTAAGGGACAGAGATGCTCACAGTGAAGAAGACAACATGCCTCACCTTAGAAGATCCCAACGCATTCGTCATCCCATTCACAGGTGGGTTAGCTATGATTCTTTATCACTTGATTTTCAGTTATTCATGGCAAAAGTTGGCAAGGAGGAAGAACCTACTTCATTTGATCAAGCATCAAAATCACATCATTGGTGAAATGCTATAAAAGAAGAAATGGATGCCTTGCATGAATGTGAAACATGGGAGATCGTTCCGAGGCCACACGAAAAGAACGTAGTGGGCTCCAAATGGGTATACAAAATTAAATACAAACATGACGGCAGCATAGAAAGACACAAAGCAAGATTAGTAGCAAAAGGGTTTACACAACAATATGGAGAAGATTATGATGAGACATTCAGCCCTGTGATCAAAATAAGAACAATTCGCGTGATTATATCATTGGCAGTTGAATATGGATGGAGACTACATCAAATTGACGTGAAGAATGCTTTTCTTCATGGTGATTTAAGGGAGGCAGTATATATAGAACAACCTCCAGGATACACGAAAGGAGACTCTCATGCATGGGTTTGCAAACTAAGAAAATCCATTTATGGACTTAAACAGGCCTCACATTCGTGGTTTGACAGTTTCTCTTGCAAGATTCAAGAATGTGGTTTTCGGAGATGTCCTCTAGATCACTCTCTTTTCATTTATCGAAAGGAAAACATATTTACTTTACTTCTTATATATGTTGATGATATTGTTATCACAGGCAATTCAGAAAAACACATAGAAGAAGCTAAAGTTTTGATGATACAAAACTTCAAAATGAAAGAGCTTGGTGATTTACGATTCTTTCTTGGAGTGGAGATTGATAGGCAAAATAATCGCCTCACATTGACACAACAGAAATACAACGTTGGATCTGCTGAAAAAGTCAGGTATGTCTGATTGTAAGTCTGTTGGAACTCCTAGTGTTCTAAATCAAAGAATAAGTGCTCAGGATGGGGAGTTATATGAAGATCCTACGCAATATCGAAGTATTGTTGGGGCACTTCAATATCTTACATTTACTAGACTAGATATTATATATGTTGTGAATCAAGTATCTCAATTTATGCATGCACCTTGAGATACTCACATGGATGCTGTCAAAAGAATATTAAGATATCTTAAAGGGACAACAGGAGATGGCTTAGTTTATGGTAAGAGTGAAAATATAACTACTGGAAATCAACTTATGACATTCACAGATGCAGATTGGGCTGGAGATCCCGATCAAAGAAAGTCAATTTATGGTTTTTGTATTTTCATTGGACGTAATCTTGTGTCTTGGAGTTGTCGAAAGCAAAAGGCAGTAGCAAGATCCAGCACTGAAGCTTAATACAGGTGCATGGCTGCAGGTACTGCTGAAGTTACATGGGTTAGACATTTGTTAGAAGACATTGGAGAAAAGATTAAAACGTCAATGTTAATGTGCGATAATCAAAGCGCTATTAACATTGCCTTTAATCCCATACAACATGGTCGAACAAAGCACATTGAGATTGATCAACACTTTGTTAAACAAAAGGTGGAAGACAAGGAGATTCAGCCTATTTATGTTCGTACAGATGAACAAGTTGCAAACTTATTTACAAGAGGATTAACAAAGAAACGATTCTGGTTTCTAAAAGGCAAGTTGTACATGGTGCAAAACCATGCACAAGTTGAGGGAGGGTGTTAAAATATAAATCATTCACCAGCACGTTGAAGAGGAGTCTCTTAGGATTTCACCTCCTTGTAGAAAGTGTTAAGATATTTAATGTCCTTGTAACATGTGAAGAGTCTCCTAGGATTCTATGTTGTAGTTAATATCCTTATAATATGTGAAGTCTCTTAGGTTTCTATGATGTAATTAATGTCCTTGGAGCTTGTGAAATCTCCTAGGATTCTACGATTGGAGACTCTTAGAATTCTGAAAATGAGATTATAAATAGAGGCCATGCAAACCATTTTGGCTACGACTTCTTCTCCTCAGCTTCTTCTTGTTTTCATTCTCTTCTCTCTCTCTCTCTCTCTCTCTCTCTCTATCTTCCTGCGTGAGTACTGTTTTCTGGTTACAAATATTGGTGCTAGATTTCTATCACTACTTCTAACATCTTTAATAGGAATTTGATTCATATTTCGGAACTTTGCTTGACTTGACATCTTTATTGAATCAAGTTATTGTACTTGTTCCATGTTCTCTTATGGGATTGAATAAATTACAAGTAGATGAATTATAGAAGCATCAAAATTTATATATGATCAGAAAAATATATTCAAGACCATGGAGTTGGTTATGGGAAGACATTCATAATGATAGAAATTAGAAACTATTATTTTTATGCTGTAAGTGCAGTGTTTGGGTTACATAATGCCTGTATGTGTCTTTGTTTATTTATATGTTCCTACATTTGTATATAATGTATAGAAATATAATGTGTAGTATGTTGTTTTTATACTTAAAGGTTTTTTTCTTTTTCCTGATAAACCTGACATTACAAATTGTTGAAAAGTAAACATGGATCATTTTTGTAGATAACCATTGATCTTATCTTTGAATCATTAGTTAATCCATTTTATTTTGTGTCTTCAAATTTTATCACATAGCTGCAACTAGAACCTTTTGGGTTGTCTCGGTATGGTCCCTGACTTGGTGTACCTTTAGATATATAGAATGCCGTTTTCTCATTTCTAGTTGGTCATTCTATTTTTCAGGCAGCGATGACTGATGATGGAAATGCAGGATGGGATGAGATACTTGATAAGCAGTTGGTTGGAAAATGTGATCTTAACGAGGTCAGGATTCTTGCCAGTATTGCACAGAAATGCATACATAAATCACCGAGAAAGCGCCCTTCTATTGTTGATATTTCACGAGTTCTGTCAATGCTAAAACAAAGGCACCTTTCTAAGAATGAATCCATTTCCCTTGCACGTGGTGACTTTTCTCATGTTATAAAAAGAATCGAGAGTCAGCAGATTCAGTTGAGCAATCTCACCAGTGGGAAAGAAAAAGTGCGAGACAGTAACA
Source organism: Nymphaea colorata (assembly GCF_008831285.2). NCBI lineage: Eukaryota > Viridiplantae > Streptophyta > Magnoliopsida > Nymphaeales > Nymphaeaceae > Nymphaea > Nymphaea colorata. The sequence continues at coordinate 11,249,248 of NC_045140.1, forward strand.
ACACGTAGTCTTCTTTTATACTTCACCAGCAATTCTTTCCTCAGAAACCGAGGCCAATTGAGCGGGATCAGGAACAAGAGACAAATGCAAGGTCGATAGCTTGTCTTTTCGAGATGAGTGTAAGTTCAACTGAATTGAGTTTCCTCAATGTTATTTAGTACTCTTTCCCTTTTTTTATTGCCCATTTTTGGTTTTCGTTCTTGGTGACTATCAAGCTGGGGAAGATCTGTTGGGTCTGAACTTGTAATGATAGCCATACCGATGCAGCTGTGGCAATGAACACAAGAAAGTTTCGAGGTCTTGATTCCCACTTGGAAAGATTTGGGGCACCTTCTGAGCACGTACCATTTTTCAGGTCATCTAGGTCATTTTTCATTCAAACTAAACTTTGAACATACACCAGATGTCATAACATATGGTTACTCAATGCCTCTTTCGCCCTTTTCTTTACTTCCCAAGAACAGAATATGGAAGCTGTCCTCATGTTTTTTTGCGTTTCATGTAGATATGGTCATCTCTGTTATATCCAATGTAAGTATTATGTGTAAAGAATTCTTGATAATTGAATATCCGTTATTTCTTTTTTGTCATATCATCCCTTCTTTCTTAACATTGCTGGCAAAAGTAACCAAGAAAGTTTTCAAAGATACTCAAGGTTCAAACTTGATGCTTGATGATCGAAGAAGCTGTGAATATCAAGAGGGAGAGGGAGAGGAATAAGGAGAAAGGGACAAGACCGTATACTTAGCCTCCAGCGGCACCACTCAACCCAAAGTCTCCTCATGCCATCGGGAGGCAATAGAATACGACAGAATCAAAATAATCTATCATGTTGAGAGGGATATAATGTATGTAGGAATTCGATTTTGCCTTTGACAGTGTGTGACTTCATGCTGAAAGGGTGAATCAAAGTTTTCTTTGTGGAACTCAAACCTAGTGTTTAGCTTGTGATTGAAATCCATTGATAGCGACCTGAGTTTTTTGCCAACGTTGAGGGCCTACAGTAGAACACGCCTGAGTTTCAAACAGCAGTTAATTGTTAGTAGAAGGGAAAGTAAAAGGAAAACCCCCAAAAGAAAGCATCAAACTGCTTGCAATTATCTTTTAATGGTGAATGACATGTTGCCCATGGTCTTGATGTGTAACCGTTACCTATTCTTGCATCTTTGTTATCCAAAGCGACTTTGGATAAAACCCTTTTCCAAAACGAGTCTTCACCTGCAAAAGCTTATTAGTTCATCATTTTCTAGGAAATATCAATTTCACCATTTTGAAAAAATCATTTTAAGGGCTTTGAGATCTCATTATGTTCACACATTGAAGAATTGGAAGTGGGCCCTATACAAGTACCCCATTCCTGAAATTCTTAAAAAGGAGAGAGAAAATACCCTTGTTCCAGAGACAATATCAACTCCATCCTTGGCATGGTTCAATTCCTGAAATGTGGTGATCAATGCTGACCTTGCATCACCCTCTTCATAACCACCAGTGAGATGATTGTGCATCTCAATAATTTCTTCGTAATCAATCTCTGCAAATTCGTTCATTATTCCTTTGAACCACTCAAAAGATCCTTGTTCATCGTACTTGTTATGGTTCTGTGCTGGTGCTCCGTAGGGACCATCGATATGAACCCTGGCATCCTGCATATTTCAAGTATCCAACGGCTTGTTAGCTTTGTACGAACCCTTTAAATGTCAGCTTACTTCTGAACTAGATCTGTCAACTATGAAATGTGGTACTGAACAAGTCTGTATTCCCGTTGGTGTCTTTTTCATGAGCTGTTCTTTATTCTAGTTACAATTTTTCATGTAGCTGTTCTATTCTAGTCACAATTTTTCATATAGATTGTTCACTTGCTACAAATGTTCTGTATCCCTACTGGCTTGCCTGCTATAGCAGCCTGCCTTATTTCCTGTTTCTAAGTGCCACAAGGGCATATAGACAACATATCTTTCATGAAATGTTATTCTAACAGATTGTTCACTTGCTACAAATGTTTGTCCACACCAGCTTGCCTGCTATCACAGCTTGCCTTGTTTGTTGTGTCTGAGTGCTTAAGAGTATATACAACATGCACATAGATGCACACACACAAACACTCAATTGATGCAAATTAGACAGTTACATTGACTTTGAAGTGTCACTGGAGCAGCAGTTATCCGCACGGAGTAGCACACTTTAACCAGTTGGTGAAAGCTGCATTTTCTGATACAACCATCAAAATTTGACTTTAGGTTGAACCCTGAATAAAAGCTAATGAAGAAGCTACCAATAAAATCTAGAAATTGTTAAGTTAATGTCTTTCTTAGACAGTTCGCTATGATCACATTTCACATTAAAATTATTAAAAGTCATACAGCAGAAAAGAAGGAAATAGACCGAAGATGTGGATGGGCATGGATAAACATAGTGCTTATATGAGAACCCTGCATCAAGGAAAATCAATCCAGAAAATTATGTGTATGCAAACACTGAGCCAGATTTCATCGGAGAGAAACTGGTGACATAGGTATGAGGTGAAACCTTTTATTCAACCCTGCGACTGGAAAATTGTCCTCGACATTCCTGGTTATGTGAACTTGCATTGTTAGGATTTTTCAGTAGCGAAACTAAGCAGCCCCTTGCTTTTAAAAAAAGTAAAATCCCAAATGATAGACAACAAACAATGTATCTACATGAATGTTGAATCTATGACACAAGCTTGAAATTCTCACAGCTGTCACTTGATTTCATGGAAAGATTTTCAAGCGCATCGTAACATTTCTGATGCTCGCACTTTTGACACAAGGGAAGCATGATTTGGAGAGCTTTTGAGGAAACTTTCCCAAATAGGAAAGAAACGACCAAACGCCTTTTAGTTTTAGAGACCAGTAAATTTGACAATCCATGTTTCACCAAGGCCATGTTTTTACATAATACAGATTAGTGCTAAGTCACATGAAAGATTGTAATCATATTCGGCAATTTAGGAGCTTCCTAAGTTAAAGTCTTGGTTTAAACTTCCTTTGGCGCTTTCTGTCAGTTATGTTACAGATAAACCTGTTAAAATGTACATGGATAATAAATTTCAGATATAAGCTTATGTGTGTTAAATCACAATTGCTTTAGACATTGAAGACGCAAAAGAATAATTCTTGGATGACCTTATTTTGGAAAAACAAAGTGATCATGAGCCTTCAGAGAAAATTTGCAACATTTCCCCAGTCCAGTCACCATTGATTCTCATATGGGTGCTAATATGCTGGTCGCCAGGTGCTGATGTGATTAAAAATGGATGCCTGGAACAGTGTTTGTTTCCACATTTAGTTGTTGAAACTTGAAACAGCCTGATGAATAAGTGATCAAGAAACATTTGAACTAAAAACTTATGAACAATATAGAGCCTTATTTTGCCTGCCTATGTATTTCTTCATTTTGTTGAATGTAATTGATTTTAGAGGAACAGCAACGCCAGTATGGCCCCATTGACTATGTGTAGAAGAGAACTTCTACATGGTTTGAGACAGGCACTAATGTTTCGCAGGTTCATTTGCTATTCATTTTGGTAAAAAAAAAAGGAGGAAATTTGAAGAGTTTCCACATCGGAATTCCACAGGCAATAATAGAGAACCTGTCTCTAAGGACGTTTTGTTGGTAATAGGAACTACAGTTTGATGCTGCTGATAAGATTATATTTTGGCTTGCATGATTCTATGCATCCACCTTCCTATCACAACGAGGAAACTAAGCAGTATTGCATCAAGAAATAGCTATTGATCTTCCTACCGGGTCAATCTGCTAAGAGTTTCAAGTTTCCAGATATAGCCACTCTGGAGAGACCTGACAGACCTGACACTCAAAACTTAATTCTACTTGCACTCTGTTTCGGAATAGATGTAAGACAATTGGAAGTTTAAGAACTAGAAATTGGAAGACCAACTTGAGCCGTGTTGATGGTGCTGGCTTGATGCCGGCTCGCAGCTCCGGTGAATAATTCCTGGCCGGCTCATGATCAGAGATCTGCTTCTTGAATGGCTTGGCTGAATCGAACAGGTGCTGCATGCCCGTGTGCTAGCTGCGACTCAGCTCCGTCGGCACGGTAGATGTCTGCATTGAGTTGGAAACGTTGTGGGGAGTAGTGATCATCTATGGGGTGAGCCAGCTGCAAAGGGTTTGCTGCATTATGATCATCGCTCATGAAGTTGCCGGCTCGGCTTGGTGCAGGAGTCCCCATCTGCTCGTCCACCAGAACATGATAGCATATCCGGTAGTGGCGCCGGAGTCGAGTAGCATTTCTGGTCCCAGCTAATACCCAAAGCCAGTGGCTTCAAGTCCTGCCCTGTAGCCGCCATTGGGGGCGAAGGCGCCAAGCGAAGCCATTGGCGCCGGCTCAAGCCAATGTTGTCATTGCCAGCCAGCCCTGACCTAGAGAATATGAATACATATAAGAGACCTGATCAGCAGAGATGAGAGGCTGATAGACTTAGAACATGATGAGGTGGTGTGGGGCTGCGGGAGGGAATGAGAGAGAGATATATATATCACTGGTATGAATGAAAAATAATATTTGTTTCAGCAAGTTGTAAGATTCAAGGCCCCTGGTTCTGCCGGCCTGAGATGATATCTTCCTTCTAGATAGCTCTAAACCTGATACTTACGTGCGTTTTGTGAGTTTTTCTAACGTTTCGTGGTGCCCAGATCAGCGAAGCGTAGTAAGATGATGCAAGAAGCAGCTTTCGCTGATGTTTTTTCGTTGCTTTCGGACTCAGACTTAGCATCAACATAGATATGCTTTTATCGTTTTGTTCTTCCTTATGGTCAGCTGGAAAGTGGGAGGTGGAAAAAAGATACTGTTTTGGTTGGAAAACTGGGATGAGGCATCATTGATCGCCTACGTCATAACCATGATCTCACCTTATTTTATCCTCTTAAGTGATTTATCAATACATAACGTGGTTAACTATCCCTCACTAATCCTCAGTCTCAGAGTGCAACCACCATAGATTAAGCAGGTTATCCATCACATATAGCTCTCCCAAAACGATGACAGGCTTATGCTGGATAATAGAAAGAGAGGAAATTGGGCGCCGTGAAATATATGAGAATAACAGACTTTGCAGGAGAGCTTCTCAAAGTGTGAAAGAATAAAGCCTTACAACTTGCCACGAGTTAAATGGTGCACCTACCTAGCAATAGAAAACCGTCTTGTGACCCAAGACAGATTACAAAAATTTGGATTTTCCCTTGCCAATCAATGCCACCTGTGTGAATCTAAGAGTCGGATATCACATATTTATTAACTGCAAACGGGCAACTTCTGGAGACAAATTTGACGTGCATATTGCCAGATGGAATAGTATCCAAGAATCCATCCAATGATGGTGGCGGAGGTCCTGTAAAGCGAAGTGGATGAGAGAAAGTTGGCGCATGTGTTTTCCTATTACTACATGGCATCTCTAGAAACTAAGAAATAGAGTTAGCCATGACACAGAGGATGGCATCAACCGTGACATCATTGGCGCTTTTTGGGCAGATGTCAAAAATATTAGCATTGGCTACTTAAGGCATCTCTAAATGCAAGAAAGAAATATGCTTTTGGATGGCCACTGTGATCAGTCCAGACCCGTGGTCCTCTTTTGATGAATACGAGTATACGACTTCATTTTGCAACCAGCAATTGTTGCAGGGAGGTATGGCCTCCACCCTTGGCTGCATGGAACAATGGTAATGATAATCAGATGGACGAAACAAATGTCAAGCTAATTATATATATATATATATATATATATATATATATATATATATATATATATATAGGTATGGCCTCCACCCTTGGCTGCATGGAACAATGGTAATGATAATCAGATGGACGAAACAAATGTCAAGCTATATATATATATATATATATATATATATATATCGGAAAACTAAATTATGCGTTATGACTCTAAGCTTTTATAACATCATGGGACAAAACTAGGACAACCCAACTTTTTTATCAGATAATCCTGTACATAATATAAATTTTTTATATCTTTTTACGTGCATACACTATCCATGATGGTGGAAGGGGGGAGGGGACACCAGCCGGACGGTGGTGCTCATACCATCGCTCGTGCTGACCTATGGCCATGCAAAGGGGGCGAGGGGATTAATCACTTCCTCCCGGCCGCTCGACGGAGGAATTTTTCCTTTTCCTTTCATCTCTACGATATATATATATGTGTGTGTGTGAAGATATGAGCCGTCCAATAAAAAAAATAAATTGAGCTCAGCCATGCATCATGCCCCATCGAACTACTCAGATAGATCAAATAAAAAACAGTGGTTGAGTGGAAAACCAAGGCTCGAACGGCCCTCATGTTTCCTCTCTCCCCCTTGTCTCCCTCCCTTCTTCCACTCTGAAACCCCATCCCCTCTCACCATGACCATCTCTCTTTGCCACCGGAGTCATGATCACCACCATGCGCAGCTCCATCCACCGCCGTTCATTTTTCCACTCTGCAACCCCTTGCCCTCCCACCATGAGCACCTCCTGAAAATCGTCATCACTTCCTTACGCCCATTTAATTTCCTTTCTGACCAAAATCAGTTTGCGTGTTAAATCTTCTATTATTGTTGTTTTTTGCATAGAGAAAATACAGCAGACATGAAATAAGAAAGGGCAAAAACCATGAAACCTCGGCCTTCCATCTTCTTCCTCAATATTTTAGCCTCTAATGAATGTATTGTGTTCATGTCACAATCGCACGGGTTCATTCCAGGAATTCTTCGTCAACTGATGAGGATTGAAGCTCTTCACCTGCAAATGGCAACACAGAAAACGAGAGACGAAAGGATTGGTTTTTCTTTTCCTTGCTCCGTGATGACTGCTTTCATTCCAATCGAGGTCGAGAGCACCTCCACCTTTTTAGTCACAGTCCCTTCAATCACGATGGTATAGTTAAATACACTGGTCAAAACGCATGGAGCAATGTATAGTGATAGGTGGGAAAATTTTTTCAATGAAAATCAGGTTGAAAGATAAATATATATATATATATATATATATATATATATAAAAGCCATTGGCCAATTAATATGTGATAGTAAAACCATGTGCCCTAACTAAATGTTCTTTTGTTTTCCTATAATTATTTAATTGGAGCAACGCACGTGGGCTGACAAGCACCCTATGCCGTTAGCCTTAAGTAATAAAAAGAGGCGCTAGATCATTTGAAAAATAAAGTACATAAAAAACATAAAATATGAAAAAAAGAAAAATGGCAATGTATTTTTTTTTTGAAGGCTCCTACATCATGAGGGAGGTAAGAAAGAAGAATAATCTCTACTTACTTACATAAGGCTGGCCAAAGCTGCTTACAAGATTTTTGCCGACCACCTAAAACAAGGACTCCCATTATATACACTTAGGATCGGATTAGATGGTGTTCCTTTGTAAGTGAACACTTAATCATAAACCAAAGACTCAACATAAACAAATGAAGTACATAACAAAGCAAAAGACTATACTGACTCTAGGCACAGGGAAACAGACTCCTTCCTCAAATCAAGCACCGTCCTCTGCACCAGCTGCTTCGTGGTTGGCTCTGGCTTCCAACGAGTAGCGCTGATTGATGCGTAATCCATACTCCCAAGTTGGGTTCTGCTCGCCTATCCACTTTAATTGGTACTTCTTCGGCTTGTCTAAATAGTTTGCCTTGTGTCGAAAAATCTGTTCCATTTGTCAGTCTGCTGTTCACTTGATCGACAGGGCTCGCTATACGATCGGTTGTCATTATGGGATGCTCCTATCGAGGTCTTCATCATCAAAATAGAAGGGATTCATGTTACAAACATGTAACACTGAATCCACTTTAAAGTTTGTTAGTAGGTCTAGCTTGTACGTTAGCTTTTCGATAATCTTTAGCACTGTGAATTCCCTCAAACTTGCATATTAATGCCCAATGTTGGCCACGGAAGTTGGTCGTACAATCATGGTAAAGTTTCACGAGGACTTGGTCTCCCACTCGAAATTTTATATGCCTTCGGGTCCGATCTACAAATTTCTTCATCTTTTTTGGTGGCCTTGTACAAGCACGCCTTGGCCACTTCCATTTCTTCCTGCCTGTCGTAGACAAACTAATAAGTGAAGGTAGGTTGTCTCTTCTTCTGAGCAACAAGGGTATGTGGCATCAATGGTTGTCATCTAGTAGGTATCTTGAATAGACTGTCAACAAAGCTCGCTCTTCTATAATTTATAGCAAAATTGTGCTACATCAAGCAACTTTGCCTAATTCTTTTAATTTGTGTTGATGGACTATCGAAGATATTGTTCCAATAAGTCATTGATCTGTTTAGTTTAACTGTCGATTTGCAGGTGAAAACTTGTTGAGAATAGCAAGTCTAAATCAAGCAAGCAAAATACTTTGCGCCAAAACTTTCCTATGAAGCGGCCGTCATGATCACTTACAATGTTTTTTGACACGCCCCAATGTTTCACTATGTGTTTCACAAACAACTCTGCCATTTTTTCAATGGGACATTCTTTAGAGGTTGAGATGAAGGTAGCATATTTCGAAAATCTATCCACAACCACAAAGATGGAGTTGAAGCCATCAATTTTGAGCAAGCTTATGATGAAGTCTATGTACAGGCATTCCCATGGACATTCTGAAATAAGAAAACGCTCCAAGAGGCCTAGCAATCTTTTAGTTTATCCCCTTGTCTTGCTGGCAAATCAAGCAAGTTTTTATGTAGCCTCAACAGCGTCTCTCATTTGTGACCAGTAATAGCCACGTTCAAGGACCACCAATGTCGGCTTCTGACCAGGATGACCTACCCACAATGCATAATGGCATTCCTTCTGCAACTTCCATCGAAGGCTACCCCACCTATGCACGAACACACGTTCGCCCTTTGTGATCAAGAATCCATCACGCAACGGCGCGTCTTCTCCGCCTCAACTGTCGTGACCAAATGTTTGGCCATAGGGTCTTGCTTCATGCCTTCTCGAATCTGCCCGAGAAAAGCACCTTCATGTTGTGCTTCAGATGTCTTCATTCAAGTTGCTATTAGTTCCACCTTTCTACTTAGCACGTCAGCTACGACGTTAGTCCTTCCTGCCTTGCATTCCAATGCAAAGTCAATTCCCCAAGAAATTCCTGTCATCGGGTCTCCTTTGGAGTCAACTTTTTCTGGGTCTGAAAGTAGTTTATGACTACATTATCTGTTTTCACCACAAACTAAGTTCCCAACAAGTAATGTCTCCACGTGCAAAGGCATTGGATAATTGTTGTCATTTCCTTTCATGTATGGAGTAGTGTCACTTCGTGTCTTTAAGCTCCTTGCTTTCATAGGCAACCAAGTGACCTTCCTGCATCAAATCTCCACCAATGGCAAAATCTGAAGCATTGTTGTGAAGTTCAAACTTTTTAGTATGGTCGGGTAGCTTGAGCACTTGCTCCTACATCAGGGCCCTCTTCAAGCAATCAAATGCATCTCCTACAAGTTTTTTTTCAAGCCCAAGTTCTATTATTTTTTAATAAATCGGTGAGGGGCGCAACTATCAAAGAATATCATTCAATAAATCGCCAATAGTAGTTTACCAAGCCGAAAAAGGAACGCAACTCCAGCATATTAGTTGGCGATCTCCAGTCCTGAATAGCCCTTAATTTATCACCCCAAATTTTTTTGAAAAGACTGCATTCTTTTTACCCAAACACAAATTCAAAACTCAACTTTAGATGTGAGATTTAAATCCAAAATCCAACTCTCCAATTCAAATAAGATCCACAAATCATAGTTTTGTGCTTCTTTCTCGTGACGCATGATTGGTTTTTTTTTAAAAAAAATAGAATAACGTAAAAAATGGTATAAAATGAAATAAAATGAGTAACATGCTCCCTTTTCTTGCAAAACCGACCCATGGGGGCGATGTTTGAATTTTTTGGGTGGGCATTAGCCCTGTCTACATTCCAAAGGGGAATTTGTAGGGCTAATGGCCAATCTCACTTAGTCAAAAACCTATTTTTTAAAAAAAAATGAAAATAATTCAATTTTGCATGAAATTGTTGTGAAATTTTAAAAAAAAATCAAATTTTGAGTTTTGCCTCCAAAACTCCCTACAAATACCCCTACAATATGTTCTCTTCGGCCTTTGGAGAACCTCTAGTGCATTCTCACTTGAAGACTTAGAGTTTTCCCTTAGCTCTTTTTCTCCATTTCTCTCTTCTTCTTTCCTTCTCATTCCTCTTCTCCTCTGACCTTGGGAGTAGGGCTGAACACGAGCCGGGTCGAGCCCGAGCTTGGCCAGCTCGAACTCAGCTCAACTTCTATTTTGCACAGCTCGAGCTCGGCTAGAGTTCGAATCGAGTTGTTTAATGTTAAATCGAGCTCGGCTCGATGAAGCATGTCAGAGTTCAAATTCGAGCTCGATCAACTCGTTTACGCATGCTTGTAATGCGGTAACAGAAGAAAATTGCAATGTGCTTGCTGTAGTGCTGCTATGGAGGGAGATGGCAGTGGTGTGGAAAGGGCGATTATCCTGGTAAGGAAGGTGAATCACTTCATGAGAAATGAGAAACCTGAAATCATGAAACCCCAAATGAGAAATCTGAAATTTTATATCAGAAATTTGAATATCATTTGAAACCCTAGCTCAACGAATGAAGGTTTTGAAACCCTCGCACCCGAGCAAGGGTTTCATCTGAGAAAGGGTTTTATCAGTAGCAAAAAATGCCACCCTTTGCAGCTTCTAGTAAGAAACGCGTTAAGGGGGAAATTTCACCAGAAATGTAGTAATGAATCTTCGTTCCAACTAATCTCATCAACTCCACATTTGGGCATAAGCTCGCCCAAGCCAGGGAGTGAGGGAAACCCTCGCTTGGGCAAAACCCTCGCCCAACCGACGGTTTTAGAAAGCCTCCCTTTGGCAAAACCAGAGAGAGATTAAAGAGGGGAAGAGAGAGGGAGAGTAGCGGGATTTGAAAAAGCCCTAGCTTGGGCCGGAGCAAGGGTTGAAGGATCTAAAGTTGGAGCAAGGGTTTTGAAGAAACCCTCGTTCCAGTGAGTGAGGGTTTCAGGATTTTGAAACCCTTGACTTAGAGTTAGAGAGAGGGGGGGAGAGAGAGAAAGGTGTACCTTGTCTGGTTTTGCCGTAGCACATGCAATGGGCAGCATTGAAGAAGAAAAGAAGAAGAAGAAGAAGAAAGAGCGGAGAGAGAATGCACAGGATGAAATGAAACCCTCAGTGAAAAAAACATAATAAGTATTTCTTTTGCTTGAGCCGAGTCGAGCTGGCTCGACTAAAAAAACGAGTCAAAAAATGACCTCGAGCTCGGCTCGATAAAAAAATGAGTCAAAAAACGAGCTCGAGCTTGGTTCATTTATTAAAATAGTCGGCTCGAACTCGATTTCGAGTCGAGTTTCAATGAGCTGAGCTAGAGTTGCTTGGCTCGTTGTTCACTCCTACTTGGGAGCAAACTTCTCCAAATTTCAATTCTTCAGGAGAGCACAAGGAGATCCCTTTGAGCAATATCTTCATCATCTTAGAACTTCACTCAAGGTGAATATAGGTTCATCCGAAGAAAGGGTATTCATTTTCTTAAAATCACTCTTGTTAGAGGTATGTAAGCAACATCTCAATCATTTTTCTTTCCTTACTCTTTCTTTTTTTCATCTTCCCATGGTCATATAAGATAGCCACCAAACCTTCATTTCGGAGTTAAGAGCAATTCTTGAGTGCACCCAGAGCATTAAAAGTTGAAATGATATTTTATTTTATGATTGGAACATGTTCTTTCTTTTCTTGAATGTTGCTTTATTTTGGTTTCCTTACTTCTCTTCTTTATCTCTCCATGGCTATATAAGATAGCTCTCAAATCTCTTTTTTGGAATCAATAAGCTATTTTTGAGTGCACCAGGAGCATAAGAAGATGAGATGATATTTCATTTTATGATTGAAACATGTTTTCTCTTTTCTAGAATGTTGCTTTGTTTTGAAATATTATTCATGCATAGTTGATTATTTTTCCATTTATATATGAATGAACGGTGACAATGAGTGTTTGGGTTGGGATTCTTCTCTATTGTTATGTTGATGTTTGAGGTTGGGATTTGTCGAACTAGAAAAAACCCTCATGAATATGTACATGTTAATATGCATTTTTATATCATTATTATGTTTAGTTTCTCTCTTAATCACCCAATTATGAATCCTAATTAGTACCTTATTATGTTGTTTGATTTTCTTCCATACCCAACGGTGGAAGAAACATATCTCCTTGTAACAAATGAAATAATTATGTTTTATATTCATATATAAAAATATTTGAAGTCATGCTCTTCAAAAAAATTTCAAAAGCAAGAACTCTCTCTATTGAGACTCTGGAGACCTAGCTTAGTCTATTGCATGAGCCCAAGTTTCTCTCCGGCCTACATAAAAATTGAAGTCGAATATTTTAAGTCATTTCTTGATTTTTAATCTTATGAAGACACATACGTATATACATATTATATACATATATATGCACATGATGTTTTTTATCTTTCTCTTTATGTTTCCACATTTTATTTTACAAATTTTCATATACACATATATTTTATTTTCTCTTTATAGAATTTTTTATTTCCCTTTTCAAGTTAAACATCATCTCCTATAAATTTCTTATATATATACATATACGTATATTTTTCTATTTTTCTTCTTCTAAAATCTCTCTTTCTCTTTGAATTAGTATCTTCTTTTATAAACTTTCATATTTGTGTACACGTATATGTGCATCTCTCTCCCTCTCTCTCTTTTAAGATTTTATTTTTCCTCTCTATTTAAGTTAATATTTCATTTTCAAAAGCTTTCACATACATACATGTACATATATGTATACATATACATATGCACATGTACGTATATACATATATATAGAGATACGTATCTCCCCCTCTTTTAAAATCTTTCATTTAAGTCACATTTGATGGCCAAGAAAAACACTATATATCGAGTGGTTTTTTTCAATTTCGTACGGTTCAACCGGTGTCATCAAACGCAGGAAAAAAATCCGCGCAAAAAAGGCTCGATCCGGGTAAATTTCCCCTGGAAAAAAGTCGGACCCCGAAGACTTTTTTCCAAGGATTTTTTTTTTTGCCCATTATGTTCATTCTTCGCGTCCTTTCTCTTCTCTGTTGCCACCGCCTCTTCCTCCTCTGATCGACCGAGTTTGGTTCAGCTCACGGCAGCATCTCCTTCACTCTCTTGTTCAAGTTTGGGATGTGGACCCTCTTTCGCTCTCTCTCTCTCTACCTCCCATTCCCTCTTGCTCCTTGTCTCTCTCTATCTCCGTCCATCTTGCCCCAACCTGCCCTGCTACTGATTGAATAAGAGAAGGGGCGGTTCTGCGTTCCCCATAAAGCTCCAATGGTGTGGTGGGCGTCAAAGCATGATTTTGATTGTTAACACGATTATCCTCATCTTCATCAGTGTAATCTGGGCATATCAAAGATGCCCTAATCGAGTCCTTGACATTGAAATCCTGCGCCGGCATGGATATCCCCTTCTTCACCACCACAGCTGAACGTTACCTCCATCCATCGTCGTGTTTAGAAGTTCTTCTTCGTCGTCGTGCTCTCCACCACCACTGCCGCTCTGCCTCCATCTGTCCGTCGCCGTGGTTGATTTAGAAGTTGTTGAGGTACCCCCAACCTCTCTCTCCCTATTCTGCATTCTTCCGTTTTCTAATCCCATCTTCTTTGCAACGGTGAGAAATGGGGAGCAATTTGAGGCCTTTTGTTTGAGTGAAGGATTCATTTCCGAGAGAATTTTTCTCACATTTCTTCATGTTGTTCATGGTGGTGGAATCCGAAAAGATAGGGTTGGGGTTAGGGTTTTAGGAACTATTGCTTTGCTGTCTTTTAATAGTTGAAATTAGAGAGCAAACCTTCTATGTTTTTGTTATTTTCCCTCTTTTCATGCTGTTGGTAGTTGTTTTTTTTACTAGCTAGGAAAAATCTTGGCATATTCTGGTGTTTCTAGTTACACATATCATGAGCGAACATGTAATTCTGATCCACATTGAATGTAGCATTTCATGAGTGAACATGTTAGTTTCTTTCTTTCTCTAGGGTCCTATCTACTTAGGAAAATTAGAAAATAAAAAGACATGGGTCCATCTTGCAGTGGTTATTATGCTAACCATGTTATGTGGATGCCCCATTAATAATGCATTAATAATGCTAGTGTAACGGTCAATAATTTTTTTCATGAAAAAATTTTCCTATTTATCAAACTAAGGATTTTTTACCCCGGAAAAAAATTCCAGGCCATCAAACATGGCCTGAAACAGGAAAAAGAAAAATTTACCTTCATGTCAGTTTACCGTGGATTTTTTCTCCTGAAAAAATTCCCCCTCAAAAAAATCCAGGCCATCAAACGTGGCCTTAGTGATCTTTGAAATCTCTTTCTCTCTCTTTCTTTCTATGGGAGTATTTCATCTTTTCCGTTCTTTTAGATATTTTCTCTAAAGATCTAAGGTTTTAATTGTCTACTTCATCAAAACAAAAAAATCAACTAATCACCCAATATTGAATAATGTTTGATGGTCTACAAACTCATTCCATTTTTAAAAACTTTTCTCTTTTCATAATAATATTTATAACAATCTTATAAATAAAAATAATAAATTTAGATGTATGTGACGGTATGAATGTTTTTAGATGAATATTGTGGTAGGAATGAATTATTCTCTTATAATCATGTAGGACCAATGCATTTATGCATTCACAGTTACTTAACATCACTTATGATCACAAGCACCTCTCTAAAAGAACTTAAGCAAGATGAGATAGAGCTCTAATTTGGTAGTAACCGAACTAGAGTAAAACCTAAAATCTACTTAAAGTCTTAAGCGAACACTAAATTCACTTCAAAAATAATTTTTCAAGCTTTCCAAATGGTATTTGTAAAGATTTCTATAGGGCATATCCTATAGGGTGTCATCGCATGGCATCGAGAAAGAGTTTTATGGCATGATTCACCTCACACTGATGTGACAGCTGTCTAGGGAGCTCTGCAGGCATTGTCCCTCTGAATTCCTCTAAGGCAGGCACAAGCGGCTCTGGGACCAAGTCAGGGAAGTCATTAGGCACTTCCATGATTGCTACCAAGTATGTATCTTCACCATGCTTCAAACATTTTTCCAACTGTAGAGCGGACAACATCATGGCCTCACAAGGGGACTTTTCATCTATAATATTGATACTATGCAAGTACGGCATCTGGACCATCTTTGCAAGGCTAAGGAACTCCATACCTAGAAGCATCCAAAAATCATCCATCAAGACCACCAAGAAGTTTGCTTTACTTGACCAACTCTCAATCTTCACGGTCACATCTCGAGCTACTCCACGGATGGGTTTTACTTCCGAGTTCACCACTTTCATGCATAACTCTCCATTCTCGAGGGTGAGGCCTAATCTCCTTACCTCTTCACTGTCAAATCCTTTGGGCCTTGCTGACGAAGTTCTTATACTGCTCATGATTTAAACTGTTCATAAAGTGAAAAAATCTATCTTCATCTAACATACATGTAATTTCTAGCATCTTTCCCAAAAGGGCTTTTACATAGCCACGGATTGAACCTGTCTGTTTCAAGTCCATGAGCTTTTGTTTGGCTAATACTCAGTATTCTTGGGCAAAAAGAAGGCCATGCATGTCTTGTTTAAATCCTTCTCAACTGTCAATAACGCATAGGCCTTTCTCCATATCACTTTCCCTTTGACACCACTAAAGCATGACATCGTGCCCTAAGAACATTGTTGTCATAGAAATCTTTGTGTCATCATCAAAGATTCGGTTTACCTTGAGAAACTTCTGCACCTGATAGCGGAAGTTCTTGAACTCTTTAACATCTCGAGTTTCATCGTATCTCTTTTGCTCAGGGCTTTGAATCAAGGCACCACACCAGCACTTCCAGCTTCACCTAAGGAAGTGAACCGGTTCTCTAGGGACCTATTGTGAACCTTGAGGAATTGTGAACCGATTTTGATACCAGTTGTCACGGGCTGACAACTTCAGTTTGTGCGGCATGGAAGTCACCTTATATCGTCAGCCTTAAATAATTGAAATGGGTGCAGAGATCATTTGAAAAACAAAGTATATAAAGAACACAAAGTGTGAATAAAGAAAACTCGCAATATATTTCTTTTGAAAAGCTTGTACATCAGGAGGGAAGTAAGAAAGGAAAATAATCTCAACTTGCTTACATAGGGTTGCCAAAGCTGCTTACAAGATTATTCCCGACCATTAAAAAAAAATGAATCTCATTATATACACTTGGGACGAGATTGGAGAGTGCTCCGTCGCAGGTGAACACTCAAGCATAAACCAAAGACTCAACATAAACAAATGAAGTACATATTTAAAAGGACTATACAAACTCTAGACACAAGGAAACAAACTCTAGACACAAGAAAACAGCACAAACGTATGCTTTAAAAGTAGTGAAAAATTAATACAGCTAGGATGGTCGAAGGCACGAGAATCTAGCTCTTTGCACTTACTATTCTAATGTATGTGAAGTCTTTTGAAGGATCTTGATCAAGGTTGGTTGTCAACCTTCTGATAATCTCTATTCTTATTTTATTGTTGAAAGACGTGTGGATTATTGGCGTTGATGTTAAAAACTGTCATAAAAGGTGCATTGGTACTATATTTTGTTGTACCATGACTTGTAGTGAGAGTATGTTTTTTGTTTGATGTTTTAGCAATACAAAATAAAAAAAAAATCCAGTCATAAAGGTAATCGGCAGTTTTCAATGTGTGTGTGTGTGTGTGTAAAACATATAAAAGCTAAAACATTTTGGCCATCCAATATCCAGCACATAAACGCTGAAATTTTTTTGGCCATCCATCCATCCATCTTAATGTCTCACACACACTCTCTCTCTATATGATACATCATCAAATATTACCAAAACCAATCTCATAACAAAAAGATGGAAAATGTGGTCCGTTAGGGCTTGAAAGGTGGCTGGCATATTTGTTAACCCAAAAGGTATTACCTTAAATTCGTAATGGCCCTCATGGGTTTGGAAAACTATCTTCAGAATGTCCACCTTGGTCATCCTACCTAGCCTAAAGATCTAGCTTGAAATATACTTCTGCCCCTTGCTGCTCGTCTAGCAATTCCTGTATAACTGGTATAGGATACCGGTTCTTGATGATGATTGCATTAAGTGTCTTAAAATCTACACAAAACCTCCGTATTCTTTTTTTTCTTTTTTTTTTTACCAACAATGCTGGAGAAGGGTAAGGGCTTCGGTTGGGCTGGACCACTCCTTCTGACGACATACTTTTTATGAGTTTTTCTATCTCCCCTTTCTGAATGTGTCTGTACCTATAAGGTTTCAAATTGACTGGTCTAGACCCAGTTTCTAATTCAAATATGATGGTTAAATTCATGACTTGGGGGTAACCTTTTTGGAGTCTCAAAGACACCAGCATATTCAGCCAAAACAGCACATAAGAAGGCTAGGGCTTCTAATTTGGATTTGCTCTACTGCTGTGGTTTGCTAGATTCAGCAAACATTAAGAGAAGATGCAGCCATTCCTCTCCATTTCTGATCTTCTTCATGTGTTTGTCCTCCTATCCACTAAAAATTATCGTCGGCTACGCCTGTATGCATTTTTCTCCATCTATCGCCTTAAACGTCATTGTTATGGTGGTGAAATCCCACCAAACCTTCCCCAGTTGCTTCAACCATTGCATTCATAAAACCAAATCAAGTCCTCCCATAGCTAGGGGAAATAATTGCACCACAAATCGTTGCTCTTGGATCTCAATTTCTTCTTGTGGGTAGCGTCTTTTACACCACAGCGAGCTGCCATTACCAACACTACTTTAAATTCTAGTTGCTCAATTATTTTACAGCCACATACCTTGGCAGTTTTTCTCCCCAATGAACCCGTGTCGACCAATATGCTGACAGTCCTCCCCTTTACTCGACCTTTAACTCCCATCATTTGGGGAACATTGTCTCCCACTAGGGCGTAAAGAGATATTTCTAATTAGCTCTTGTATACTGTCATCAGTCTCATGTTCTATGCCCTCTTCTTCTCTCTCCTGAAAAGTGTCTTCAGACTCGTCTACTAAGTGCATGTGTAGCTTTTGACAAGCAAGCCCTGGGCCCCATTTCTTGTCACGTTGAAAGCATAGTCCCTTCCTGCGTCGTTCTCTGATTTGCTCTGGACTGAGTCGCTTGACCAACACTTGTTTGTTCCCTACGCCTTTTCTAGGTGCTAGTTGACTGGACCTCACGCAGATCCCGTGTGACTGTGGGGTTTCTGTTTGTCAAATTTCTGTTGGTTCAACTCTCCCTCCAACCGTTGAGGAGTTTGCTCACTTTTCCCTCTGCAATTCTTGCTAGCTTGAAGGCTTCTAGGAGACTTTAAGGTCTGGCTACTTGCACCTCAATGTGATACTCCTCCTTCAATCTCCCTCCGAAGGTGCCTACCAAGGCCGTGACAACCAACCAGTCACCATATTTGCTTACCTCCTCAAATTCTGCTTGATATTCCATCACCTTCCTTTTTTGTTTGATTTTAAACGATTCAATGTTATAATCTAAGTAAGGTGAGGGTTTGAATCCCACCTTGAGTGCCTCCATGAAAGCCCTCCACAGCGGCTTCCCTTGCACATGATGATCCACCAGTACCAGTGTAGCGCTGGTCCCTTCAAGTGAATAATAGCATGCGAGACCCATGGGCCAAAGAGAGAAATTTTATAATATTGAAAATACCAAAATAATATGTTGAAAAGATTGAAGATTTGATATTTAAAACAAGAAATATTGTCATTTGTAGGGATGTTTTCCTTGAATCTTAAGTAAGTTTCAAGATTTTGTCTTAAATTGATGATCACCTCATTATGGATTAATCTTGTCTTAAGCTTTTTAGAGATGTGCTTATGAGAATTCATGAGTTGCATAAGTGATTGTGTATGCATGCTTACATATATTTTATATAAATAACAAAAAAAAGTATTCCTACCATAACATACATATCCAGAACAACGAAAAAAGAAAATTTTAATGAAAATTGATAGAGGTGAGTTTTCGTCTAGCAAGCCACTCAATGGTGTATTTGAAGATATAGGTGGGGCTAATGGGATACTAGAATAATGATTAAGAAAAATATGAAAGATGAATTTCCAATTTGAAAAATCGAAAATGGCATCATCAATGCAAATTAACATGTTCATCAAGCGCGTTTGGGTGTTTCTCGAGTTGAACATGTCCCACCTTCAAAATGATAACTAGAAAATTAACCCACCCTCAAGCCATCAAAATATAAAATTAAATAGAGAAATGAAAAGTTAGATATACAATGAGAGAGCAAAAATAGGTAGAGAAAAATTAAAAGCAAGAAAGAGAAAAATGAAAATACATAGAGAGAACTAAAGATGAAAGAGGTAGAGAAAAAGAGAGATATTTGAAAGAAAAAGAATTAAATGAGAAAGAAATGAGAAGAATAAAATAAATAAAGAAGAAATAAATATGATGTATTAAAATAAGTGAAATATAAGTTAAAATGGCAAAGGAAAGTTAAGAATAAGAAAAATAAAATTAAAATGAAAAAGAAAGTCTAATTCTTTTTCCCGAAGGTTCCGTAGCTAAGGACAGAAAAGTACGAATGGAAGCAAAGGATGTAAAGGTTGAGGAGATGCAAATGCAACACTCAGGGTGTTCCAAGTCCCAGGTCAGCCCCTGACTCTGAGATAGATATCAGCATAGCTTCGTAATTCAACTTCTCGCACATCTGCTCTGAAAGCGAGAAAAAAAACTAGAAATAAAGAATAGATTACGATTACATTGTATCCAATATGAATCTCCTTTCAAAAGAGTCTTGACCTTTCAATAAGAATGAGTCCTGACCTTTTTGGTATGGATCAGAGCATTGAATTGCAATTAGTCCTCAGAGTGCATTTTTTTGCGCCTATTACCTGCTTCCCTGCCAGGAAAGTTAAGAATAACAGAAATAAAATTAAAATGAAAAAGAAAGATGAATAAAGAAGGAGAGAAAAAGTTAAAATGAAAAAAAAAGTTAAAATGAGAGAAAAATAAATTTAAAAGAGATAAACGAGTTAAACGAAATGAAGAATCTAGTTAAAATGATAACAAGATAAGTTAAAAAGAAATGGAAAAAGATCTTACGAAAAGTGTTTTCCTTGGTCATGCTCTCGAAGTTTCAAGGGATTCTCCTTAGCTCCGAAGAGACTCTAGACCCTCATCAGCTTGTTATGAATAAAAGAGACAAGAAAATGGTAAAAAGAAAAATTATAAATACTTTTAATGAAAAAGATTTGTTGTAGAGGTGGCTCCTTACCTGGTTGATAGTGGCTTGAAGAGGTTGAAATGCTCCCCATGAGTCCATCACAAGCTACTCCAAAGTTACCTTTTGTTGGAAATGAATGTTTGGAGTTGAAAATTATGAGAGCCAAACAGGAAAAATTGAACAAGAAAATAAAGAGAAAAAGAAATCTAGAAGAAGAAGAGAAAGAACGTAAAAGATTGAAAAGATGAGAGAACATGTCTATAGAGGAATGGGGTACAAAGGCATTGTGGTCCTTTTTTTTAAATGAAACTAGCTAATAATTAGTCATTATTAGCTTTAAAATAGATTAAAAAAACTAAAAGAGTCAAATCTATCCAACATTAACTTGACTGGAGGGTTGACCGCGCCAGGGGCTAAGGCTGCCGACCCAAGACTTGCGCAGCCTAGGCCTGGCCCACTGCGAGGCCTAAACAGGCCAAGCTGGCCCATGCTGGCCTATGCTAGCCAGCCGTAGGCTGGGCTTGGTCAGCTGGAGGCCTAGCTGGCCGCGCCGACCGGGATTGGCTGGCCAACGCCGTGTCTTGCATGCCAAGCCACGCAGGCCTGCTCGGGCCTGGATTGGCAAGACCAGCTTGGTCAGCCTGCCACCAGGTTAGCTGTGGGCCCCACAAACTCTATTTTGGTATTTTTTTATGAAAAAGTAAGGCTATTTTTTTAAAAGAAATGATATTTCAAGAAAACCATGGGCATTTTGAGAAATTTAATGATATTTTCGAAAAAACAAGGGTAATTTGGGAATCTTGAATTAAAAGTTTTTGGTATTTAAAAAATGATCATAATGTCATATATGTGACTTGTATTCAGGGATCTACCTCTTGGATTTAGAGCTGGATCTGGATCAAAAGCATAGAATGGATCAAAAATAATATATTTAAATTTGGATCTCAAATTTGAATCTAAAAATCATATTTAGTTCTAAATCTCAGATTTAGATTTAGATTGAGGTGAAAACATAGAATTGGATGTATAATATGAATTCGAAACCGAACAAGGATATGGATCTAGACTTTGGATAGTTCAGATGGGTCTGAATTGATATAAAATGGGATCAAACTAGTCCATAATTGAGAATTGGATCAAGGTCTAGATCTAAAGTTTTTTTGTAGATCCAATTTTAGAATTTAGATTTGGATATTGATTTATTTTGTATGTGGTTTGGATTTTGGGATCTATTTTCGATCCGGGGCTAATATTTGGATCTAGGGATTTGTTTTAAGTTTCTATATGAATTTTTAAACTAGATCCCAGTTTGAATGATAGAATAAGTCTAAATTGAGATTGAGCTTTGTGTCCAAAGTCTGAAATTAGATCCAAATAGGTTCTAAATATGGTTGACAGTCAAATAAAAGAAGAAATTGGCCATAATGAAGAAAAATTGCAGTGTTTGAAGTCGAAAATCCTTGAAGGTTGTCATAAAGTTGTCAATAAATGTTCAAAAAATGCTAAATATAGAATTTTGAAAAATTAGGGGTGATTACACCAACTTAATGTACTTTCTACCATGCATGTCTGATTTATCTGATATTCACATATTTGGATTTCAATTCAAATTCAAATATGGATTTCTACTTAGCACACCACTCGTCCTTGTGATGTCTAACAAATAGAAGCAAACCCGGATAAGTGATTGGCAACTCCTTGCAATTCCAACCCAGAACCTAATTGAGAATATTATTATGGTTTTTCTTGAGATGAAGGGGAATAATGGTCGACTTTTCCTCATTTAGCCTCAAACGCTGTCCCAAATCTAAACTAGTTAAGTGATGGCTGCTTCTCTTTTCATTAAGAAGTTGGTACCTACAAGAATCCAGTGAATGGCCCAACCAACCACATGTGGAAGACAATAAAGGTAATTGTTTGAACAACCATTTTCATTATTGTTACTTTAGAAAATGAATTATTAAATACACTATTTTATATGTAACTTGATTTTATTTTACGTATTTTTGTTTATTTTTTTATACGACCTTGAATTTTTTATCATCGTAACTGTCTAGGCAATCCCAATAAAATATGATTACCACATAAAATATTTTACCATGTAAATGTTTATTTTTAAATATTTAATTGTTAGAGTTCCAAAAAACATGTGTGTGTGTTAGTCTTTAAGCTTCAACAATTTGTTTTGAAAACAAAAAATAACACAAATGGAAGGATAAAAGGGTTGGGACGTGTAGAGAGACTAGAGAGAACCGTGTATAAAGAGTAAGAGAGAGAAAAAAAAAGAGAGTAACTTGTACTGAGAATGAGTCTTTTCTTTCCATCGCAATCTCTCCATTTTTTGAATGGATTGAAAATGCATTAGTTTCTCATTTCATCTCCTTTTTCTTTTAGATCTAAATATGATTTTGACTTTGGACTTTCTCCATTCCTTTCCCTCCTCTTTAAGTGGTCATCCAAACACAAGAGGTTCTATCATTTCTATTCCTTTGCCTTCAACCGAACAGGGTGTAGTTAGTAAAAGAAAAAACTTGGCTGTAGGCATCTATCACAGCCATGGTAGCTTCCACAACTGGCTTAGCTCATGCAAAGGAGGTGGACAAAGATCAATGCAGGTCAGCCGGTAAGAACGTACGTCGCAAATCCCTCCTTGGAGACCAGTTCTGAGAAGAAGCTTATCCGATATGTTTCGCGTAGGTTGTGATGGTCCAAGATCTTGGAGTTGATTGACAATGAGATGAAGCAGCGCTCTGACTTGGGTCGAGATAACATGTGGATAACCCGACCGCTAGACTCTGTTTCTTTGGTTAAGGGAAAGCAAGTTACAGTAGGTAAAAGATACGCACTTTAGAAGGCAGTGAAGACTGCAACTTCAGCAAATAAAACAAGCCTTATGCGAAAGGTTTTTTTTTTTTTTTTTTTTCCTTTCCCTCCAGAAAGGCAACGAACATTTTTTAGACCGACCTCTGGAAAGCCCACAGAATTAGTAAGGTCTAGTCAGAACTTCACATAATAATACGACAAATAATATCTAAGAGAGAATCATCCTCTTTTCTTTTTTTAATTTCTGGCTTTTTTTTCTCTTTATTGAATGATCCCATTCCAACGGCAAGTCAAGCAGACAGCATTCTGCGTACCAGCAGCAAAATGATACTTGTACGACTCACAAACTAGGAACGGTCATATTAACTGCAAATCATGTAAGTTACCCTGGGAAATTTTTGACAGCCTGAAAGACTGAAGTCAACGACACTTTTCCAGAATCCATTCAGATAAAACAGGCTAATGAACCATTGTCAACAAAAGAAAGCTAAAACACATTAGAAAATGAGGCACATCTTCATCTGGAACAAGATAATGCAACTCATAAATCCATAAAATTTCTCAAGTCTCTAAAGCTCCGCACTCTTGATATTTTTTGAACTTTGTACAATCCTTTTTCTAGCTTATTCATAAGGTTTTCATCTGGCCAAAGGTAGTCATAGAAAAGTAAAAAGAGAGTAAAAAAAGCAGAAGTGCTAGAAAGAGAAATCCTAGGAGGATCCACTTGGCTGACACTGAAGCACCTCTTCCCGTGACACCTAGAAAAGAATATTTACACCCATGAACATCAGCAGCAGAACCCATCTCGCTTCTACGACCACCTAACTACTCTTCATTCTGCAACTAAAACAGAACGTAGCTAGCTTGCTATCTAGTACTAAAATTGCCATTCTTCAAACATTATTTTTGTACACACAGAACAACACCAACAGACCTTCTGCGGGTCTCTCTCTCAAAACTGGCAGGAAGTACCCAGCCTATGCCTCTGGTTCATGCTCATATCCTTCCTATTTGCAAAAGCATCATTTAGTAGCCCCTTGAACTTGCGTAGGAATGCCCCCCACTCCTGTGAACTCATATCCGAAAGTTTTACAAAGCTTGCCCCAGCTTGGACCTGTTCCTCTGCACTTCTTCTGTTCATACCAGAAGAGGAGCAGTCTCCTCGAACACCTCCATGACGCTGATGCTTACCAGTGATGCCAATGCATTTGAAGGATGTTGAGAGTTTATGGACAGCAGATTTTTGTCCGGAAACTGTTGCCGATTCTTCTACTTCAGCCTCCATTTCGTCCTCCTCTGGGCTCTCGTCCAACTTTGACAGAGGGCTCCGGCGACTTCCACCTTTTGGAGAGACAAAACTTGAAGGCGGAAAATGTTTGAATCCAATGTTCAAGCTAGGAACAGAGAAAGAACCAATTCGTGTTTCGTTCCGATAGTTAACTTTTGACTGTTTTGTCTGACTGAAGTCCTCTTCACAGTCAATATGGAACTGAAATTGTTCTAAGTCATTCTCTGAACCATCTTCTTCTTCTTCTTCTTCATCAACTTCATCAGATAATGACTCCTCATCCACAAGCCTTCTTGCTTCAACGCAGACTAACTCAAGTTCACTAGGCTCTTCTTCCATCCCATGAAACTCACGGCTCATCATGCCACCTATCTCTGAAAGGCTTAGCCCAAAAGCTGCTGCTTCCTTCAAGAAAATGGTGCATAGAATGAGAACACGTAAGCATGCCTCCCGAAACATTGGCAATTCTGCTTTGAGCAGCTCTGCATCCTTTATTGGGTCAAGCCTTTCTATGTACTTAAGCTCATCATCTGAAAATGGAATTGATGCCTGAGGCCAATGCAGCCATTCAAAATATGGATCTTCCAGGTCCTCAGGAAGGCACATCCCATGATCAATTGGGATGAGTTCTACCTGTCCAAACCTTCCAACATTATCAAGTTTTTTCACCAATAGATTACCTGCATGTCTATCTGTATTTAAGATTCTGATATCCAATATCCCAATCCTATGCACAGCAGAAACAGGGAAACTAGATGTCCCGTAGTCGCCTGCATCAAAATCATGGGGTATAAACTGCTGGAAAGAAGCAATCTTGCTAACCTGCCTTCTGTTCTGGATTCGGTTGCTGTCAACACCTTCATTGATGCAGAAAACTGAATGAGTAGCCTTCACAAGCACAGTAGGTGGAACGTTTGCAAAATTGTCATAATCAAGAAGATAAGCCGCAACTTCTCGCATCCCCGTCTCACCCACTCTCACAGACCTCTTTAGACCTGGCTGACCAAGAGCTTTACCAACAAAACCTTTCGGGTTATTGGGAGCAAAGGGTTCTTCATCAGTTGGTTTCACAATAGCAACACGTTCACCTTTAGGGTTTCTGAAATAGTAAGCACCACCAAGGCCACCATTGGCAGGAATTGGATCTATCCCATTTTTTATTGCCACGATGGCCTCCTTAACCAACTGTTTGGTTTTGGAGCATTTTTCAGCACAGCACAGTATCTCAATGGGACCACTTCGATCTCTGTGTTGGAGATCCCTACCAGTGGGTGACAGACAGGGCATAGAAGAGCTCCTATGCATGACATTCTTTGTCAGTCGCAGTGCAACATCATTTCTTACAGCACTGAGATCATTTTTTAATATAAGATCTCCAAATGTGAGCGAGCTCTCTTCTGTTGGCACATGCAGAGCTAACTGCAATTTCCTCTTCACAGTGTGGGCATTATCACCTCTCTCCAGTTCAATTCCTAAAACAGATCCAGTGTCAGTTTGAACAAACACACGCCTCCGCCCAGCCGGCTTCCTTTCACTTTGTTTGCCATGGTATTCACCGCCGAGAGGACTCTTGAGGACTGCAACTGCCATTTGGGTCTGAACAGGACTCTCTAAATTAGGAGACATAGAAAGCAGAAAACCCTCTCACCAGAAGAGAAGTCACCAACAAAAGGTTTTGCTCCCAGTTGGGTGCTGCACTCCAATGTTGGCCCTACTTCACTGAGGGAAGGACGGATGGTTGCAGAAATGAACATGAAGTAGATCTCACAGTTGGTACTTGCTATCCTCCCGTGCAAACCACTAAAATATCAAAGTAGATACCGAAAGGAAGAGAAATCTTGCTACATTGCAGAGGCCATTTCACTACTTAAGAGGCCTGGCTTTCATTTTCCATTCCCATTTATGCATCAGAAGAAGTAGCTCTAAAGCCTGTAAGAATATTTACACACATAAGAAGTATTAATTTTCCGAAATAATAAAAAATTCAGACCTGATGAGCCTTACAGGAAAAAAAACAACTAAATGAAGCTGAAAATAGAAATAACCTCATCATCAAATGTGAAGGACTTCTGCAACACTTACAATGAAGCAAAACAAGACCAGAAAGAATTTTCAAGATGAATATATGTGTCATTCCTCATTGAAGATCCCTAGAATTTAATTAATGTTGCAGCTTAATTACATTTACTTTTGCATCCAACTGTATTGCTGCAACAATTGATACAGGTCTCATGCATCATCGTTACCGATGTTGGGTCAAGCAAGCATTCTTTGCTTGAACACACATCACAAGCAAGAAACAGAAACCACAGGTGCATCTATTTGCCAAGAAGAGACCCAACCTCTGACTCCATTCTGAATCTCTGATATTACCAGCAAATACTACGGCAAGAGGTGACTACTTCTATCATACCAAAATTAGAGACGTCCTACTCTAATGCATAAGGTGCAGAAAGATGCCTGCCTTCTTCAGTCAAAGGTAGGAAGTTGAAAGTAATACCGAAACATAACAGGTGGTGTCTTTTCTAATAGGTAAATGCAGAAAATGCCCAATTTTTGGTAGCAACATCAAGTACCATTTCCTGTGAAGTGTGAACTTTTACTCAGGAATAAAAAATTAGAGATGAATATGCGTAATCTAAGCTTTAGAAACCTTTTTGGATGAATGTCACAATGCAAGCATATTACAAAAAGATTTCAGTACTTTCCACTTGTCTCCATGTTGACAACCTCAACTTCACCCAATAACTTATGACTTAGATATAGTGCAACTGCCTTATTACTGATCCAGGATAAGTTGGATAAGTTGAATACGTTTCAGTCATAGTCAAAACATACCCTGTCTGGCTATGCATAAATAGCTTCTTCACAAGTCTTCATGTTTAAACAAGCTTTGGCAAGCAGAAACAAGACTGATGTCTGCAAAAACGTAGGGCACCTTTTGTTTCATTTTCATTTCCATTTCCATTTATCTGCTCTGAATCCATCGCCATCACCACCAACCCTCCTTTTATAGCACACGTCTAAGGTATTCAAACTGTGTGACATTAAATTTTGACAAAGTGTGTTCTCCTTGCTATAAAGCTTCGATGACTGACCTTGTCAAGGACTCAAAGGGCAGCGCAGGGGATGGGTAACGTCTCTATTGCTGATAGATTTCCACAAAGAGCTTTGGAAATGGTGAGTGTGCACATGATCGAGAGAGAGAGAGAGAGAGAGAGAGAGAGAGAGAGAGAGACAAAGAGACAGAGGACAGAGAGAGAGATGCAAGAAGAAAATGCATCAGTCTACATGCCAAAAAGAGAAATCAAGCTCTCCGATTTGACGACAGAAACAAACAAAATCATTTCTTCATTGAAGAAACCCTAACCATGTCCTTACCTACCATTGATTCAGGAAATGCATCCCTAATACCGAATTGACTTAAACCAAAACCTAATATTACGCCACTTTATCAGAAAAAAGGACTGCATGATTGTCTCCCTCTAAACTTTGTCCATCACTGAGAACTTAAGCAAAAGGTTGCTACATAGGGGTACACTAGGAAGTTTAACGGTACATCAATATACAGTCCTGACTCCTAAAAAAAATAGTAAAGTTTGATCCACTTAGTAAATACAAACGTGACAGGCCAAAGCTCCTTTTGAGAACCCAACAAAACAAACCTCTCAGAAGCACAGAAACAGCAGCATGATACAGCAGAAATATCATGCTCATGAAGACAAGCCCTGCTGCTTCAAATCCTACCGCAGCTTCAGATCGTACAAAACCCAGACCCAACTAAGAGAAATTGTTCAAAATTACTGGAGAAAGAAAAGGAAGAAGTCAGGAAACTTTGCACCAAAGCGCAATTTACGCCAGCATAACTCCGATCAAGCTAAAGCAAAGAATCTATCCCATATTCAAAATTTCTCAGACCAGTATAATCACAGAAAAGGACAACAAGTCCTCCTTCCGAAGACACTCAATCTCTGCGGTCATTCGAAACAGATGCGTACACATGTAAAAAAAAACGCCAGAAATGGAACTTATTCAGATGCACACAAAACTAGCATACAAACCTACACATTTCTCACCCTATCCGACCAGCACAACAAGAAATGCCAGAACTTTTCACTCAAATCCATGAATACATCCATCCGACTCCAAAACCGCATGTATTGCACGTTCCAGAACCAAAAAAACGCCGACATCTCTATAGATCGACACCAGAACATCCAAAACGATTCTCCCGCATGTCACCGAATCTCCGTCCAGAAATTTGAACAAAAAAACTCCGATCTACCCAATCCCGATCTCAAAACAACCAAAAAAGGGGACGGGAGGGAAAAAGGGATAGATCTTACGCACTCCGGGAGGCAAATCCGCTCGAATACGGGAAATGAACGGTCAACAGACGGCACTTAGCTAACTCGTGTCATCTTTCCGCCGTCGATCTCATCGGAGCCCAGAGATCGATGGCCGGGAATCGAGTTCCTGGCCGCAACTACGGCTTAGATCTCTCTGTGTTTCTCTTCTCTCGTTCCCTCTCAATCGCTCGCTCAATGAGATGGTGAAATGAACGAAAAGCGAGAGTAAAGAGAGAAGGAGTTCGCTCTGTAAGCGTCCGAAAAAGGGAGGGAAATGGGGGGAAGGGGGGGGGGGGGGCGGAGAGGAGGAGCAGGAGAAGAGGAAACCCTCGCCTTCGTCTCTCTCTCGCTCGCTCTCTCTCTCTCTTCTTTCTCTCTCTCTTCTGTGGAAATCTTAACCCGAGTGGGGGGCAAGCCGCTGGTGGTTAACATTTAACCGTGGTTAACTGAAGGGGTCCCTTCCCCCTTCTCCGCCGAAGACTCTAGAAACCCAAGCATCCTTCCGTCCGATCGCCCATCCCACGACTTCTGGACCGTTGGATCTCAGGCCCCCCGTTCCATCGTACGGCCCTCGGATCGGGGCAACAGCTTCGGATACGTGTGGCCAGCTGATTGGAAGAAACTTTAATGACGTCAGCGTCCATAGGGCGAAGCGGGCTCCACGGCGGTCAAAGGGCGACAGGTGGACAATTTAAGTCCTGAGAACTGATGGTCCACAAGTACCCCTCTACCCTTTGTGTGGTGGTAGCGGGTCGGTTCTCGTACAAATTGGATCCGGATATAAATGGAAAGGAAAAGTTCGGTAATGAATGCTAATCGGATCCAGTTGTCAAGGGAATTTTTCAATCCACATCCGTCAGGACAAACTAGTAAACGTGCCCATACGTGGAGGATAAAGGAGTAATTTGTTATAGACATGTCGCTACCCAGCCAGCACGTTGGGAAGGTCCAAGGGCAACGCTTGTGCATGACATTTTCTGTTGGGAGGTCGATTTTGTCCTTTGACTTTCTAAATTTTGCCGGGGGGCTGGGGTCAGTGGAGGAGTCCGGGTCGTGAGGCGCTCGATCAGCGAGCGGATCTAAGATTGACTTGTTGTGGATCCATCAGGTTGAGAAAAAAAGGCATTACTACTGTTTTCACGTGATATTCTCACTATAAATGGATCGGAGAAGATCCAAAATATGCGAGGCATCCACAACTGAGTTCAGACCATAGTTAGACCAAACGACTTTAAAATAGATCTCGTCTCGTGTTGACGACGCATCTTCAATTGATACTATTGGATCCAATCCCAATAGTATTGGATCTGGATTATCTTATCTCACTTTATCCGACGAAAAAAGGCTACGATTGTTTTCCCTTCTGATTTGACAAGCGAGGGATTTCAAATCCAAGATGCATGAATCCTCAGCTTTTCTCACAGCAGTGTGGATCTAAAAAGGATCTTTGGACGTCAAGATGAACCATAGACTACTTAGTCGTTTAATGTCGCGATCCGCAGAAGCAAGTCGCATCAAATTCATATGAATTTAAGATTATGGGCAATCAAACGCCTCTTTAAATCTAAGAAAAATAAATGGAGATCGAGATTAATTGTCCCAAACAGGAAAAATAGAAAAATTGAATATTAATCTGAATTAGGGCAAAAAATGCTGATGCTAAGAAACACAAAACATATGCAGCGAGTAGGCCTAGTGGTGAGACTAAATTGCTTTTAAAGCATGATTATATGTGATGTTGAACTCATGCCGTTTAAGTAATATTTTGATGCAATCTTCTAATAAACAAGGTTCTTCATGCTTTTGGGGAAAAGGGTAGCAAGCAGTAATTAGTCAATAATTTCTGTCTAAATGTGGTCACACTTATAAGCAAAGATATTGGTGTAATGATACTTAATGCGCATTTCAAATATAACAAATAGGGATTGGAGAGGTTCTTCTTATATTATTGTTACCTTATTTCGCGACTTCTACAATGAGTTCATAATGCTCGTTATCAGCCCTTATTAACATAGACCACCTACGTCCCAAAGCAATCTTGGACTCCAAGGATGGAGGGAAATGAGGAGTGACCTCAGCTCTCGGGGATCACCATTCATGGCCACGCCCTGGCTCACCCAGACATCTTTAGAAAATGAAAGTTAGATTTCTAGTAACCAACCTGCCTTCATTAATGGGCTAGGTCTGGTTTGGTGCGTAGGAGAGCAGATCTCAACTGTTTCTACATGTTCGGGTCAACTGTTTTGGATCCGACCCGTTGATATTCTGATTAGGGTCGAATGCAGCCCATCTCGTTCCCATCAATTCGGGGCCATTTTTGTCCAGCGACTTTCGTCCAAGTTGTTCTTCACACGGACAGACCAACCAATAGAATCATAAATAAACGGCGAATTATTCAATTGCTTTTAGCCAAACAAGAGGAGACCCAGTTGCAGTCGAAATCCACGGCCTGAGAGCCGCCACGTCTGCTGGTCCCGTTGGCCCTTTTAATTGCTGAGTCATCGGAAGATTCGGCCGCCACGTGCCAAGGACGTCCTACGTGGCAGACGCACCCACTGCCTGACACAAACAGGAGGCGACCGGTTGGAAGTGCGAGGTTCTGCCGTTCACTACCGCCTCCCGTATTATCGGTTTCGCAAAGACCCTAATACCCTTATCCATTGTGATAATGCAATTTTCATCCCCATAGGCTCGTTGACCGTGTTCATAAAACTTAGTTTGATTGACTACTGAAGCATCTTGTAGCGAGTTTGTAAGTTAAAAATCTCAAGGAAAAAAAAAAGGATGGCAATCACAAGAAACATCATGTTGATGAAGCAAATGGATTAGTTTTAGATGGTGAAAATGCACAAAAAAATCTTCAAATGTTCCTAAAAAATAATATGTCAATTTAAATGAGATTTTTTGAGATGATACAAGCTTGCACAAATAAATCAACTTCTAACGACTCAAGTATATATATAATGGAAGTAGAAACAATATTGAAATTTTTTCAAAATTATCACATGTGCTTTAGCAACTCTTTAGTGTTTACTTTTGAAAAGCCGAAATGCTTTCATGTTCCTCACCTTTATGTCGATCTACAATTTGAAGATTGCTTACATTCAAATGAAAATGCATCACTCGCACATTATTAGAGATTTTATCAAAATCTTTAGAACAAACATGCTACCGGTTATCATGATTCACATTATTAGTTCAAGTACAAATTGAAACAGGGCTAAAACGCAAGCTCAAATCCAACATATCAAATATTTAGAGTGACTTTAAGCGGAGTTAATGCGAAACCTGGTGTTATGCTGCATACACAGAATGATGAAGCGTTTACCATACCAAACAAGGCAGGGTTATGTCTAACCCATTTGAAATGGTCAAAGGGCAAACCGGACCTTTCGTACTCTCCCCCACATGGCACTGGCGTCCGTTGAATTTTATTTGTATTTTATTTGAGATGGTGACTGGGGCGTGCGGTCGATGGGTGCGGGGGCCCACGTCACGTTATCTTTTGTTTTATTTTACAAATTTATGCGCTTTTTCCTGTTCACAGAAACCATGGGTTCGTTCGTCGGGACATGGCGTTCGGGTCGGGGCTAATCCGGTGGGCGCCCAGACTGTGGGGCGAACAAAAAAAAATTCCTTCACCCATGGTATTACGGGGACAACAAGTCCCACCCAATCCCGACCCAAAAAATTTTGACATCGTCCGGGACCCGCTCTTCACCTACCGCCAGCCTCCGGCCCAGAGCAAATCAGGCGGCCTGGTCACGGCAACAACGGGTCGGGTCAGACTCGCCCTTAGGGCTGGATCTCCTCTATGAGGTTCTTCATTCTTGGGGTCTAATAGGATTAGGATTTTGGAGATCCGAACTGTTCTGATTAGGCTGAATTTTAAGCATTAATTGAATTTGGGCTTTAGTAAAAAATTGCCATTCAATTTATATATATAATAATAATAATAATAATAATAATAAATTCAGTTTGGTTATTGATTTTGTGTAAAAAAACTAGGATTATTTGATCCATTGCAGGAAGATTCAGATCCTTGGATTTATGAATCTTGAGTTCCCTTTTTCTTCATTCAGCCCACCAGCGATCAAGCAGCGGGCCGCCATAGGGTACCGCTTTCTCGAAATTACGATACGTATCGACCGACACAAGCGAACAGCCACTCGTTCACCAGTGCTAGAAACATTGAACAAGGCAGTTGAGAACGGATGAGGTCCACATCAAAAAGCGGATAAAAAAATAAGGAGAAAGGAAAAGGAGGCTCTGATAAAGTGCTCTCTTTGGTGAAATTTTGTGGGGGCACTCATTGTGTTACATAATGCGGGACCCGTTTTCTGACCGAAAGAATTGACCCGAATCCTCTGCTGGGTAAGATCCAGACCTTATCTGGTAGTTTTACTTCCAACTTATTTCTGAAGGTTGGATTGGTGTCTAGAATATTGATCCAAACCCAATCCATGTATTTGGGTCCAGTGAGGTTTGGATATATAATTCGGGGCCCATAAAATGGGTCCAGCTCCAAAAAAAAGTTAAATGCATAAAAGGTGCAGTGTTTTTCACAATAAAGAATGACAAAACCCTAAAACCAGATTTAAGCTCGCCCATTTCATTGTGTTTGTGTTTGCAGGAAGTCATGTAAAGGCCAAAAAATTTCTAATAGTTAGCCATATTCCTTCTGGTAGGAAACAAAACCCCAAGGCTAAGCTATCTCTCCCTTGTCCTGAGAGTCTGGGGCTGCATTGGCTAGTGCAATGCAATGGGCTGACACCCCACCGGAATAGAACCAAAGATTAGCTTTTAGATATAGTATAGATTTTTTTTTTTTCGTTCGAATTCAAATATGAATCTGAATCCAAATATATAGATATCCAAAAGAATAGATATGATAAAGTATATATCTGATTTGAATATGATATGTTAACATCACTACGGACAAAGAGACTAAGAAAGTGATGTATTAAAGTGCATATCCATAAGGTCATTCTTCAAACTGATGATCATCAGAGCCTGCTCACTTGCTTAAAACAGGAACCAAAAAGATAGGTTGGTATTTTGATTCAATCAGCTACTTATAAGGCACTTGAAATCAAATTGAATGACGTATTGGAGTTGAAAAACTCAAATCTATGTCCTTTTCTATAAGGCCAAAGGAATGAGGAGGCTTTCTACTTTTTCTAAACCAATGAAAGAATAGATACATACATGACTCTCTCTCTCTCTCTCTCTACACACACGCATAATAATAATAATAAAATATAATTTTTTAAGAAGAGGGTAGTTGCTCTTATATGCACTTAAACTGCCACAAGCACTCTAGGCTATGACAGCCTTACTTTTCCACTAAAGAAGGTTGATATATAATTATGGAAAAGCTGATGTTGTTTGTTTGGGAGTTATTGCATGTCTTCCCATAAGCAGAATTCTTAATCACAACTAAGTTCAATAAATGGAACCAGCATGATGCTCTAATTTCTCCTTTTCCCATTAATAAGATGTTTTTTTTCCCATTAATTGGCAACTAATCAATGTCTAGAAAGTTTAATAACTTTTTGTTCAAAACTCTCTCTCTCTCTCTCTTTCTCTCTCTCTCTTCCCCCACATGTACAGCCAGAAGAGTGGCATTTAGCTGAGTTCAAAACAGACTGATTAGTTTCTTTGCTGAACAGGCGCTTTGTTGACTGACTTTCCTTCTCTCAGCTTTGAAGAAGCAACCTCAGACTTCTGCTTTGGATGGTCGGTCACTCAATGTTCTCCATAGCCGCTAACTACTTGCAGACTTTAGTAACCCAATCCAATTTTATAAGTTAATCTCTCTCTCTTTTTCTCTCCTCATGCTGAGAGACTTTGTCGCTTGCCCGAGATGTAAAACCCTTAAGGCCATTAGTTAAGGAGCGAGGACATCTCTGAGATTTGAACTGGCGACTTTCCGCTGTTAAGTAAAGAAAAGG
Source organism: Nymphaea colorata (assembly GCF_008831285.2). NCBI lineage: Eukaryota > Viridiplantae > Streptophyta > Magnoliopsida > Nymphaeales > Nymphaeaceae > Nymphaea > Nymphaea colorata. The sequence goes on from NC_045140.1 coordinate 11,283,949, forward strand.
GGAGAGGCTCATCCTCTAGCAGGTTTGCTGCAGAGTCCCACAACTTGGTGTGGAAGATAAAGCTGAATCGCACCACCCTAAGTTGCCATCGGCCAAGGTTAGGAAACCGTGGGATTCGAAGTTTTTCTCATCAACTTTTGTTTCATGTTTGTTCTACTTATCGTGGAAAGGGTTAAACTAGCTCAGCCTTTTTCTTTATAAAGGTATGGAAGCTATGTTTGATAGCTTCAGATTGGATACCTCAAGCCCTTGTTAAGCGAATTCAAAAACCAGGGATTAGTAGTCGGAGGGACCATAAATATTTCTTGGAATTGTTTTTTCCTTCCCTCGGGATTGTTAAAAAAGATTCCCTTCTTTCTGGATTCGACGGCCGTGAGGGACCTTAGGCCTTACGATACACCAAACAGAGGAACGTTAAATAAATTTCCCACTTGAGATCCTCGAGATATTTTAAAAAGAAAATCATTCAGCCTACCAGATATGAGAGGGGATGCTGACGACAGGCTCTTGGTCCCCCAACCAGTCACATCTCTATCCGATTGTCTTTATATATATATATTACAAAATGTGCATTTGTGACGGTCAGTTGCTTGGTCACAGTTTGACGAAATGCACTTTCAATACTGTTTTTAACTATGCAAAATAAAAAAAAAAATCAACCAGTGATGATTAAATTAATACTGACGACACTTTCCCTCTTCGGTACAAGTGCAGTCTTCACCAACATTTACTAATATAAACACCAACATTTACTAATATAAAGAAGCTTTTCTGACTACCATTTCTAACCATTGGTTAAAGCCTGCTTTACTGTCATGTTGTCCCCCCTCGTCAGTGAAATCTAACTTTTACTCGCTCAGCTTTTAACTGTGATTTTATGTAGTGATCCTTTGTGAAATGCCAAAAGATTTCTCCATCCAAACTTGCATAAAGGAATCCACAAAGTCCATATATAATCCACAAAGTGTGTATATACATGATTTTGAGTATCAAATCATGTCAATGTCATATATCATGTCATAAACCAGTATTAAAAAGTATGGAAAGGTAGTGTCACACATGGTCACACCTGACAAAGCCAACGGGAGCCGGCATGAGTCCTGACTCTATCTTAATTTTTTTTTAATTTACATGTAAATTTTAGAAAATTTTACCTGTTTTATATAAAATGTTTGACAAATCATATTTCAACACTAGTCAAAATTTAGAAACTTTAATTTGACACCCTCATGAAAAATTTGTGGCTTCACCCCTAGTGTCACATGCATAAAATGCATCAATTTGCCTCTAGAAACTTCTATTGTTGATTTGGCTTTGTCCGCCTTATATAGTTTTATGCATTAACTGGCAAATTATTTTGATTAAGCGGTATTTTTGGTTATTGGTGAAAATTACTAACTAAAGTAAAAAAAACTTTTGTTCAGCTTGAGCCTAAAATAGTTCTTCCATTTTGGGGATGCAATTCTTCTTTTGATTAGGAGAAGGACAACAATTATAAAAGAGACGTGATTTTAATTAAGGCAAAAATAAATCTTTGAGGAGATAAATACTCCTTAAAAATAAGGAGAGATTTCAAAACACCCAAATTTTCAAACTTTTTCCCTGTTTATGCTACGTTTGTGATTCTTTTTACCATGCACTAAGAATGTGTTTGATAGCATCATATCTTAGATTTAAGGTATAAACAAACACCGGATTTTACCGCTACATTAAAAAGATGATTTGAGATAATTGGTTTATAGCCAAAACCTAAGTTTAGAGATGGAATAAGAAGGGGGTCCAATTTAAAATTCATGGATTTGATATTTCCAATAATTTCAAATCACATCAGATTGGAGATCTGAAACTATCAAACGCCCCATCGTCAAATCATTGCAAGAGGAGATGTAGCTTGAATTTTATTTTATTTATTTCTCCGAACCTTCCGTATCCTATTAATTGCTGCAACCTCGGATCCATTGAATTCAACTAAATACATGTGAGTTTAGTTTTGAGGTCAGTTTAATGCATTCAAATATAAAAAAAAAAAAAAAGTTGTAGTAATTCAACGTAGAAGGTTATATCTTCGGTCCACAACACGGGGCAGTGTGTTAGAAGCCAAAATGACAAAAATACCCTTTAGCATGGAAGGAGGCCTGGTTCCTGAAAGGGCAAAAGTAAGAGAGCAAAAATTTATTTTTTTCATAAAAATGATGGAAAACATCCATTGTTTTTCAACAGATGCCAAAAATTAGGCGCTCAATGCCAAGCACCCCCTAATTAAGTGCATCAATACTCTCTAAATTGTTTTCCACCATCATAAAAAGAATTTAGAAAAGCTCATATTGAATATTTAATGAAAAATCGACACCCACGACCTTAATGTGAGCATAATTCTCTGTCATGATCAAATCCTTTAAATCAGTATGCACGAATATGATGTTTTGCTAATTTAGCTCCCGAGACCTCAATATACTTAATCATAAAAGATCTGTCATGATCAAGCCATTAAATTAAGGGTGAATTTGATAGCCTCGGATCTTAGATCGGAGGCTCATATAAAATCTATTTTATGTCTGACCCATAGTATAAACAAATACCTGATTTTACTAGTATGTTAGACAGAATATTTGAGGTCCTCCTTTTCATTCTAAAACCTCATATTTGAGTCAGATAGGAGGGAGGGAGAGTGTCTCAAATCCAAGATCCAAAATGATTTGAGATTATTTGGAATTTCAGATCTGCAGATTTAAAGTCAGACACCCTCCCTAATCTTATTACCTCAAATATGAGGTTTTGGCTATAAACTAAGGATCTTAAATCCTCTCTTTACATGATTTTAGATCAGCATCGGATCTGAGATTTGAAGTTATCAAACACACCCTGAATGTGCAGAGCTGAGATTGCCAATGATCTCAAATTAATCATCTTGAATTTCAGATCTGATGCTATCAAATGATCGGAACCAGCATGATACTTTGCTTAATTTCTCCTTTCCTTGCTCCTTATTTTGCTTGATTGGGAGCCAAGGAATGTATACTAATTAAAAAAATGGCTTGGCTTCCTTATGGATGAACATAGGGGACTATGCAGGCCGTTCAAGGGAAGCTTTACTTGTGCTGCTTTGTCATCCACCATTTTTCTTAGTTGCCTTTCAATCCGGTACTGATGTGACCTCTTTCTCCCAAATGGTTCCGATTCGGGTCATGTTCGGCTATTATCAAATTCGATTAATTGGATTTGGTGTAACTGGCTTTGATCTTAGGCTCCAATTCGGACTGTATTTTTTTGTAAAACCAGATTTGGATCCGTCTAACATTAATTAATGACGTTTTATATGTAACTGGCAGTGGATTAACCTTAGACATAGATTCAGGTTTTGGTTACGAGACTGCATAGTTACTCCAAATTCGATTAGTAATTGGATCCAAATTACTAATTATCTGGCCCACTTGAACATATATACATGCGATCACATGGGAAGAGCCCAAGTTGATACCTAAAAAATTCATGCAAAGTCTTAAATATTAATATACAAGTCGTACTATCTGCTTCGCATTTAGATAGCTTCTCAAAACACGTCTGCTCGTGATCGGTACACTGTTTTCATAAGAATATATATATATATATATATATATATATTGCATTCTTGGATCCTTTGTTGTGTTTATCTTGAAGGATTATTCAAGATATAATATTGGCTTATGCCAGGGTTTGCTTCTCACGAAATCCTGATGACTGCTTATACAACACCAAACAACCAATTAATAAGTTAATTAATAATATTTTCTCTTTCATTTTATTTCCTACCTCTGATTTTTTTTAATAATTTACACATCAAAAATATAAAATGGCAGGAGGCTTTAATTGGCCGCATGGTGCTCCTTGTCTTGACACCAGCATTGTAAACAGGGGTGGAGCCAGGATTTTCTTCAGGGACGGGCCGACAGTCCGACCTCTGGATGCGGGTAGGGCCAAACTAAATTCTAATATAAAAAATACTTTACGTAATTAAAAAATATTATTTTTTTTAATCTAAAAAAAATTGGTTGGCTGAGGTGGGGCCATGGCCTAGGCGGGCCCCCCTTCCCTCTGCCACTGGTTGTAAAGATTGGAAATTGAATCCAATAAGCGGGCCCGTCGCTTCACTGAGTAAGCTGATTCAGCTAAATAATTAAGTTGACAAAAAACTTTCTTTTTTGAAAGTAAAATTTAAAATAATATTTGAAAAATGAGAGGAAAATAGTGCATGACACATGGTATCCTTGTATTGTCAGGTAAAATCCATCCGATTTTCTACCAATTCGATTTGAATCAAAGATCCAAAGCAACCATAGATCTTATAAGATCTTAGAATCCAAGATTTGAGAATATTTTGTTTCACTAAAAAATCATAATATTCGTTGCACCTAAAGTTCATGGTTTTCGAGTCTCATCACCTTCCCTCTCCTCGCGACAGGAAGCATTCTTGAATATCTAAATCTATGATTTTGAAACCCACAGATTCAGATTCAGGGGCCGAGTCAAGAATTTTTTATGAAAAATGCTGAATAATATTTTCAAAATTTTGATATGAACCTAAACATCATTTTTCAAAATTTTTATATAGGATAAATGGTTTTTATTAAAATTTACATGTGAACAGCGCCCCCTGGCTCCGCCCTGCACAGATTGCTGTAGGATTAATTAAGATGATTTCCAAATTAAAAGCAATCAAACACGCCAGCCTGAACTATCTTATATATAATCCACGCTGTTCCAGACCACAGGATTGTTTGAAGTCATCGGCTTGATTTAGAATTGTCGAGGGTGCTTAAAGCGACTACTGATGCACATCAGAAGAGCCTGGAAAAGTAATGATAAAAAAAACAAAAAAATACAACTTCTAGTTATGTGTATCTCCTGCATATCGATGGACAACTGGTGGTATGGTATGGTGTTCCACAAGGAAAGCGCCTTGGCCGGGGATAAGAAAACGATGGCAGGATGCTAAAAGACAATTTCCTATTTGTCATCTCTCTCTCTCTCTCTCTCTCTCTCTATATATATATATATATATATATATATATATATATATATATATATATATATATATATATATATATATATATATAAAATATTTTGTCGTCTGACAATATCTTGAAGCTGGTTGATGTTAACTCTTTATGTATATATGATTAAGAAGCAAATTAAGATACCATGTTTATAGAGAGAGGGAGAGACTTCATCATTGAAAGAGAGAAAAGCCTTTAAGATCTGAGAGAGAGAGAGAACATTTGCATCCATGAGAGAGAAAGGCTGTAGATGTATATCTTCAATTCATTTACTAGCTTTGAGTACAACGTTGCATGCACGTTTCATTAGATATATAATGTGACATAAATGGGTCGCCAGATAGCCGGCAGGCATGACTTAAAGACATAAGAAATAACAGCTCCCTCTTGCCTTGGCGTCTACGCTTCATAATTCTTCCTCCGCATTTTCCTGTTTTCAAAATGTTTTCAGCTGTCTTAATTAATTTAGCTCTAACGTGCCCCGAAGGGCGCAGCACGATGGGTGGCATGGCCGTTCACAAACTCTGGTTTCTAATGAATTTTTTTTGGTGGGGGCACTCGTTCAATATCTTTAATTTGTTCGAGTCATTTATATGTATAACAATCAAATATATCAAAATATTAAAATAATATTAAACTAACTTTGCGAGGCGGACCATGTGGCTCTGCCACTGAGACACTGTCATTTAAGTTGGAGGGCATAGTCATAAGTGAGCGTTTTTTATTTTAAGTTGAAGGGTCTAACCATAAGCTCATTTAATTTAGATCCCGAATTCCAAGATTTCAGCCTCTCACTAGTCAGTTAAGTCACTCGGGGAGTGGAGTTCTGTACTGCTCACTCGCTCAAACGCAACTCAAATCGAGATCACAAGGAATAGAACCCACGCTCCTAGCCGAGGTAACAACATTAATATTGAAGCAAACTTGCATGTTCCAAGAAAGCGATCCTATTAATTATTGGTCAGCACCCTACCAACTAATGGTTTCTTTTGGCAATATTAGAACACTTTGTTTCATGGTTTTTCGATGCAAAAGGGATTTTCATATGAAGTTCATGTTTGTTTAAGCAGTAAGAGTATCTCTGCACACGTTTCAGAACAATTTGTCTGTACCGCTGTTTGAAAATTATCACGCTTAAAAGTATTAGTAATTAGATGTTTAATTCACGAATCAAACGCAGTATTCTTTGGGTAAATAGCGTATAAGGGGACATGACACGTGATGGAGGATAGTCTTATATCATTCTTGATTTCTTGCATCTATAATATATTAGGCATGAGGGTGAGAGTACAAGCCTTAGAATTTTATTTTGTCAGGAGTGCCATTAATAAGTCTAAGCTGGTTATATGTACCCCCGAATCCTAAAAGTTCAAAATGACCAGAATGCCCATGTTCCAGTAGAAAGGGGAGCCCCTCTACAGGGATAAAAGGGTAATGAAAAAGTTAAAAAAAGTCTAAAAAATACATTTCTTTGTGAAAAATCCTCAAAATACCCCAACTCCCACCTTCTCTTTTTTAGTGCATACCTACTCATTCTCTTAATAGGTGTCCAGATCTAGTTTCTTCATTTAAGAAAAATGTGTTTCTTCATGTAAGATACCAGAAATGTGTCTTAACGCCCGTTTCACAAAACACACACACACACACACACAAAGAGAGTGAGAGAAGCAGTAGGACAAGAGTCGTCACTGTAGAGTTATTTGGTGCAGACACGTACATATAATATGGAATGTGACTGGTTTGGATTTGAGCCGAATCCGATGTTTAACAAATTCAGTCGATCCTATGTAATTGGAATCAGATCCAAACACTACTTTTTAAATCTAATCCGGATCCTGCTAGCATAAGGTTCGACATTCATGTGTTATCTGATTCTTCATCATCAGATCCAAGTTGGGTATCAGGCTCAGATTCAAATCCAATTACTAATTCTGAATTCTTTGTGCGACCCAGATCAGAGTAGAACAAGCTTGTTTTCTTTGAATCAGACCACAATTCAATGCCCACTATTCTGATCGAAAAATCTATATGAATATGGACTGGATCTGAGTTGTGATGCTTATCTTTTTTCTGCAACCCTAGTAGAACTAAACCAATCCCTTGATCAGTTTCCCCTTTGAACTTGAGTAGCATCTGGAATGTTCAAAAAAGCTGCAACCCTGATCATGTGAAATTCATTCTCATCCATGTGATGTTGGGGCCACAGCAGAATTCAACCAGGAGTGGACTATCATGATGATGAACTTTCACCAAGCTCAAGAAGATAAAAGCTGCACTTGGGTCACCATGCGGGGCGTCCTGGATTTCAACAACACATGATTTGGATCGTTTCGGTGTGATGCTTTATCCTGTTAACTCCACTGATAGCTTTCTCTTTTTACTCATGGGAAGTACTTCACATGATTGGCATCAATTCATGACATCAAGAAAGAGGGTAAATAATCATGTGACTTACAGTTTATCATGTATGCCCTTCAAACAGGGGGTTGAGAATTTTTGTCTAGGGTTGAAATTGTTGAAAGACAAGACTTTCAGAGAGGGCTACTTGGGTAATATGGCATTCTAAACCACCTGTATAACATTTCACTGTCGCAGATAGAATGCCATAATAAATAGTTTGTTTTGATTTTTAAAAGACCTAATATATATTTTTTAAAATTCTTACTTGGGTTTAGATGCAATTTTTTATGTAAAAACTTATATTCTAAAAATATGAGGGCAGCCATGAGCTCTACTGCCTCCTGTTGTGCCCTTGTGTAAAAATTAGAGACAGAATTTGGTGGGTCCACAAGATTTACTAGGTTTCAGTACCTGTCTATAGGCAATGAATTTGGATATAGACCATGATCGCTTGTGAAGTTCTTTTTTCTTCTTTTCCTCATCTATTCAAGAGCTGATCTAGCCTGTGACTGCCTGATTATGTATTTGTGCATAACTCAAACCTAAAATTTGTGGGTTTGAGTTTAACATTTATAGGAACAGGGGGGATCCATAATATTTATTCGGGGGTTGAAAGTGTCAAAAGATAAACTTTCAGAGCGCCTAAAATATTTTTTGGAAATTTTGTGCTGGGGTTGAAATATAACTTTTAAAAATTTAAACATGTAAATTTTCAATTTTAGAGTTCAAGAGGAGACATGGCCTCTACGGGCTACCCCGCTTGCAGAAATTTGAGTGAGAATTTGATTTGTCTACATGATCTATATGAAATGAATTTGGATATAGACCATGATTGACTACAAAGTTTCTCTCTCTCTCTCTCTCTCTCTCTTTTAATGATTTTGCCCAAATTGATAAGGAAGGAAATCACAACGTTACTAAAAAAACCGTTGAAGATAATATTGGAAAGAAAGAAAGGGAGAAACTCGAGGAGAGGGAGATTGGCATTATGAAGAAACCTGTTGACATCTCCAAAGAAGCAACCTGTTGACATCTCCAAAGAAGAAGTTGAAGAACATCCTGTGCAAAGACAAAGAAGGAAAAACTCATTAATTCTAGAACTCGTTCATATTACCCTTGGACGTATTCCTGAGAAAGGGGCATGAAAGATAAAGAGAGAAACGAGAGAGATGAATGAGTAAAAAAGAATCTCACCAATCTTCCATTCACCTTTGAGTTTTTAAAGGTATATAAACCCACAAGTCATGGGATATAGAGGTTACAAATAAATCAATACGTTACAACAAAAAATTTACAGATAATAATTAATAGGTTTTTCTTGATATTATCTTTCCATAAACATATATTCTAGATCTTTCCTTCTTATCCGATACTCCCTCTCAAGTTAGCATGTGCAAATCTGAAACACCCAACTTGGCACTTAAATTTTGAAAAATGTCTCTTCCTAATGGTTTGGTGAAAATATCTGCTAGTTGCAAACATGACGATATATGATGCGGTTGAATTATTCCTTGCTCAATTTTTTCTCTTATAAAATGAGAACCCAGCTCTATGTGCTTCTTTCATTGTTTGATTGTCACAATATAAATTGATTGGATTATCATGAGTCCATCCCAAATCATTCAATAAAGCTTTTAACCAAATAACTTCACAAGTTGCCATAGCCATTGCTCAGTATTATGCTTCGGCAGAGGATTTGATGATAGTAGACTACTTTTTTTGATTTATAAGAGATAAACACAATATATCCACTAACTGATTTACGAGTGGTTGGACAACTTTCTCAATTTGAGTCGCAATAATTTCACAAATTTTTTTCACTTGACGATGATAAAAATATTCTTTTCGCTGGTGAAGATTCCAAATATTTTAATACTTGGAGTGCTGCCTCATAGTGTGTGGTTTGCGGTGATTGCATGAACTGACTGAGAACCTAAACCGAGTACGTTACGTCTGAACATGTAATAGTCAAATAAATCGAACATCCAACTAACCTCCCTATATTTAGCTGGATCTTTTAGTAGAATACCATCATTTGGAGTCAACTGTAAATTTTTGCTCCATTGGAAAATCAATAGGTTCGGCTCCCATTAAACCTGCATCATTCAAAATATCCAACACGAATTTTCTTTGACTTAGGATTATTCTTGATGGCACTCTTTTAACTTCTATACCAAGAAAATATTTAAGTATTCCCAAGTCCTTAATATGAAATTTGAAATCTATATATTGGTTAACCGAGGCAATACCTTGTTCATCATTCCATGCAATGATAATATCATCAACATATACAAGGACAATAATAATTTGTTTTTCATATTTTCGAGCAAATATAGTATAATCAGCCGACCATTGAATGAAACCAACATCTTTAAGTGCCGATGATAATAGCTTGTAAAAACAGTTGTGTGGCAATTGTTTGAGTCCATAAAGAGACTTATCAAGTCGGCACACGGTATTACTAGGAACTCTCCCTCACGAACAAGCCCTGGTGGAATGGCCATGTGTATTTTCTCATACAATTCTTCATGTATAAGTGCATTACTAACATCCATTTGATATAAATGCCTTAAATTGAAGCAAGAGCAAGAAGCATTTGCATGGTTGTCGATTTCGCAACCGGGGCAAATGTCTCGTTATATTGGAGGCCCCCTAGTTGAGTGTACCTTTTAGCTACAAGTTTAGCTTTGTAGCATTTGACGCTTCTATCCGATCACTTTTTTATTTTATAAACCTAACAACAACCAATTGGATGTTTGTTTGGAAGTAAAGTAGTGAAAGACTTGTTCAAGTGCCCAAATCTCAACAACCATAGTACTTCACCAATGTTGATACTCAACTACTTCCACATATGAGCTAGATTCAACATCACTCATGATAGAAGTTAAAAAAGCATAATGAGATTTAGAGAATTTGTGAACAGATAGATAGTTGTGTATGAGATAGAAGGTACTAAGGATTGCTTATTTGAAGTAGATTTCTTAGGCCGTGAACTTGTAACCATCACATTAGAACACACATAATCTTGAAGGTAAAATGGTGAATGACGAGTACAACTAGATTGGCATAGAGCAAGTGGGTTAAAAGGAGTTGGATCATGTAATGCAGATTGATGATCTGAAAAATGAGTTGCTGGCTGGATTTGAACACTATTGGTGGAGTCGTGAGGTTGGGTAGATGATGTAGACGATATTGGGGATGAGTATGCAGAAACACCATTCTCACAAGTTGACATATATTTCTTGCCAAGATAGTCTTCTTGAGGATGAGGCAAAACGATATTGTTCAAATCATTTGCATGATATTTTTCAGTTAGAAATGAAAAATAACCCTCATAAAATGATATATGTCTACTTGTAAAAATTTGTTTGGTATCTAAATAAAAAACACGATACCCTTTTTTATTATGAGCATAACTTATAAGAACTCCTTTGTGAGCACGTGATGCAAACTTATGCATAGGATTTAAATTTTTGGCATAGCACAAGCATCCTAAAACATACAAGACCTCATAATTGGGTTTTTTCTTGTAAGAAGTTCAAATGGAGACTTGTTATTTTAAAAGAGTTGATGGCATTCTATTAATTAAAAATGTCGCTATCAAAATACATTCTCCCCAAAAATTAACTGGTAGGTTGGCTTGAAACCTAAGTGCTTGTGCCACCTATAGTAGATGACGATGCTTCCTCTCAACACGCCTATTTTGTTGTGGAATCCCATCACATGAGGTTTGATGCTATGATCATGAAAATACACTTGCATATTATGGGCTGTAAATTAAGCACCATTATCGGTTCAAATGAATTTTACATGGATATTAAATTGAGTAAAAACAATGACACAAAAGCAAGTTAAACAAGAGAAAGTTTCAGATTTAAACCTCATCAAGAAAACCCAAGTAGATAGTGTAAAATCATCTATTATGGTGAGAAAATAATGTGCTCTCGTGTGTGACGTCGTGGCATATCCTCTCCAAATGTCACAATGGATCAAAGCAAAAGGATCACTTGCTCTACTAGTCCTAGTTGGAGATGACAAGCAGGTAAACTTAGCTTTATGACAAGTATCACAAGAAAAATCATGCTTGGAAATGAAAATATTTTCATTCAAAGGAAAAGTCTTATCAAATGAAGGATGTCCAAGTTTCATATGTCATATATGAGCCGTCTTATTATTAGGAGAAGCAAGCAAAGCATGTGAAGTAGAAGAGAGTAGAAGATAATAAAGTCCACTGCTTAAGTTACTCACCCCAATCAGCTTCCTCGACAAAGGGTCCTGAAAAGCATAGCAGGTTGAAAAGAAAACAACAACACAATTAGTAGTCTTGGTAACCTTTAGAACTGATAGTAAGTTGTATTTAAAATCAGGAATGTATTGGGCGTCAGTAAGCTAAATACTGGTTGAAAGGTGGATTGTTCTAGTAATATAGACTAGAGTTTGATGTCCATTTGGTAGGTTGATCACATGTGGTTTAGACATATTTCTAATAGTAAGTAGAAATGAGGCCACGTTTGATGGCACCGATTTTTTAGAGGGGGAACTTTTTCTACGGTAATTTTACCCTGAAAAAATGACAGAAGGGTAAAATTCCCTTCTTCTTGTTTCAGACCATGTTTGATGGTCTGGAACTTTTTTCCAAAGGAAAAAATGCCTAGTTTGTTAGGCAAGAAAATTTTTTCAAGGAAAAATTTTTTGACCGTTTTTTGTCATGGTCAAAAACTGCAATTGACCGTCCACCACCTACACATAGATATGCAATTCAGCCATGGAAAAAATATTTAAAGCCATTCAATAATAGAGTTATTACATAAAACCCTTTGTAATGTACAACATAAACGCTAGAAAGTTGTAAACATCATCTATTAAAATTGATAACAAGCCATCCTCTATAAAACTGCACGAAAACCAGGAGAAGACAGGAAAAAAAGAAGGTTCCGTTAGATGATCCAATTACTTCATAGATTAAAACTTGCAAAACTGTGAATCCTGTCAACAAAACCGCGTGTGTTGAAAACGCTACATCGTTCAAAGCCACTGGAATCATCTACAAGTTATGGAATACAGAAACATTAGTTTAAACAAAGATTAATGCTCCTAAAACAAATCGTTAACGTTGTTTCCAACACATGTTTTACATGTACAGGACAAAAAACAAGCAAATACATGATTACTAAATAATTCCAATGGTATGCAATCTCATTGGTTAACTATATTTTCAAGCTGCGAAGAACTTGCCTGGGAAAGGATTGAACCCAACAATGTTGCACAGAGAGCAGTAAGTAATTGCACCGGCAGTGATAATGTACCTAAAACAAAACGCAGATGAATTAAGCCAACCACAGTCATTTGGCTAACCTACAAAAAACCACACGATTTCCATTAAAGCTGACTTACACTGTCCACTGCATCCCATGGCTGGAGAAAGCAGATGAAATTGGTGTGTCAGGATCCATTGCATAATAAGGCACCAAACCAACTATAACCACAGATACCTGCATGTACAAGACACAGCTAGGGATAAAATCCCTTTCCAATTCCCAATGGCAAATCACGTTGTGGATTCTTCACCTGCAAGATAGGATGAGCGTCAAGCATGAAGTGAACTGACTACAAATATCAGGCTATATTTACAATAAAAGCTTTGACTAACAAGTGCCTATGAAAGTTAATAACGAATTGTTTCTGCTATATCCAACTTCAAAAATTTTTGTCACATGGAATGAAGCAAAAATGGGTTGAATGACATTCATAATTATGTAAATAGCAATATACCTCCTCAGCCGTGTTTGCAACCGCATCAAAGCCTATATATGCAAAGAAAACAGTAGCGGATCCAGCAAGCATCCCATTAACTCCAAAAGGAAAGTACCTAGAACCACAACAAGAACATAGATTAAATCTCCAGCTTCAACCACCTTCAACAAAACCAAGAAATGAATTGAGAATTTCTCATAAAAATAGTTCCAATGCATATAGGAGAAAAAGTTAAAAGTGCATAACCATCTAGAGTGCACTTTTCCCTTACCCATTGGAAAGGGCATAACCAGGCCATCCACTTTGAAATCCAAGGACACTACCCGCTATGATGACAAAAATCATGACACAAACGTTTGCAGTGATAAATGCTGACCCAGAAAAGTGCACTCTTTAAATTAACATGTCCCAAACATAATTCTTACCAAAGGCTACTCTTGCGACCCCAGATACAATGGCCTGATTCAAGGAAGGTAGGGCCACAGGCCATCATCAAAATATGCATATAGGGATGGCGTACCTCAACTTCTTCGAAATACCACGACGACGGCTGGAGGCAGAGCAGCGGTAGTGGTGGAGAGCACGGCGAGCGGACGACGACTGGAGGCAGAGCAGCGGCGGTGGTGGAGAGCATGGCGAGCGGACGACGGCTGGAGGCTGAAGCGAATGATGGTGATGAGGAAGCCCTAACGGGCAGAAAATTTGTCTCCGCCAAAAAGTCGGACCCTTCAGGGTCCGACTTTTTTCCAGGCCCATAAGCAATCAACAAGAAAAGAAAGAGTTGATAACATATATACATTTATACAGAAACTTGGGCGGAATATACATTAAAGAGTATTGTCCAACATTCAAGTAGGTGCCCATATTGTTAGTTCACATCCAAAAAAGTATTGGTTACCCATCTAGTATATGAGTTTAAAGAGTATACATCCAAAAAACAAAACAGACAATCTTAAAATAGATGCTTCATCTTCATTGTAATCTTCTTGTTCTTTGCTGCACTTTACAAAATAGATGCTTCATCACAAAACAAAATAGATGCTTCATCTTCGTTGTAATATATATGTTGATGCTTCATCTTCGTTGTCCTATTTAAAAACAAAGTAGATGTCAAACATACATTAAACATTTAACTTGTTATACATCAACAAATAACTGATAAATGAACTTCGTTATAACTGATAAATGAACTTACTATTCAACTGATAATCTGTAAACATTTGACCTGTTATAGCTGTTCTCAGAAGATTGTTGCTTCCTCGTTGATGTGTTTGTCTTGCGATTTCTGGTTCGCTTAAGAAAACATTATCATTCGACTGAGTTTCTTCATCAACAAATTGTTCGGCATTCGGATTGTGTTCAATTATGAAGTTGTGCAGTACACACGTAGCAAGAACAATTTGAACTTGTTTTTTCAATGGATAGTGCACTTGCATTTTTAGTATTGGAAAACGTCCTTTCAACATGCCGAAAGTTCTTTCTACTACATTTCGTAGTGATGAATGCCTATGGTTGAATAATTCCTCTTGAGTTCTAGGTGTGCGTGCCCCTGGTGCACTAAATTCAGACATATGATATCGATGCCCTCGATAAGGTGTTAGCAAACCGACAATGTTTGGATAACCCCCATCAGCAAGATAATATTTTCCTACAAGTGAACACAAATTCGTAAAAGTTTGTGAAATGCCCATAAGAAGGTATGCAATGTTGAGTGGAAGTACGTACCTTCTGGCACAACAAATGGGTCAGTTGGATGATCAAGTGCATTGTATAATACTCTTGAGTCTGTTGCACTTCCTTCCCATCCCGCCAAGACGTAGTGGAATCGAGTGTCGAATCCAACTACAGCCATGACATTTTGAGAAATGACTCCTTTTCTATTGCGAAATCTTGCTTGATCTGACGCTGAGACCCATGCAGGTACATGGGTGCCATCGATTGCACCTAAGCAATCCTATATAGTATATATACTGGTTAGACATATATGCACGTGTCATAAAATGTTTACGTTTATGAAAATACCTAAAAATATGGAAAAAATCTTTCAGATCGCCGAATACTACTTGGCATCTCAATGTTGGGGCGCCGGATGAAATCCCTACCCAATATACATAATGCTCGTAGGACAAGGCTGACATATTTACTTATTGTTTGTCCAGAATGTTGAAACGTATTCTGAGTTGCACGATTGCGTTCATTATGTCCAATGGTCAATAAAAATATAGCTACTTGTTCTTCTAGACTAATCTCACGAGCATCCTCCAATAAATTCCTAGTTTTGAGAGTGGTACACAATGTCATATATGTGTGCCGATCCATGCGAAGTAAGTCCATACAATTTCTAGGATGACCTTCAAGCATGAGTTGAACAAAAGAAGAACCAGCTTCTCGAAAGGGATGAACAATCCTCCTAGTATGAGGTAGTTGTCTTAACCAAAAAAAGATGAAGACGAACACTATCCGAATCAAATAACACTCTAGTTCTTCGTCATCATAGAACATGTCGATGTCAGCCATTTCAACTAAACTGCATGAAACATAATAACAAAAAATATTGAAGAACATGTCGTGAAAAAAAGTGTACAAACAACCATTGCAAACATCATCCAAAAACAATGCATTTGCTAATACAGTCAACATGAATACTTAAAGAACATGAATACATAAAAAACAACCATTGCAAACTTCATCCAATAACACATAAGACACAAAATAATAGATGGAACATATATAAAATGAGCAATGTGCAACTAATGTACCGTTGAACATATAATTAACAATGAGTTCTTACCTACGACCCATTCAGTTTACGTGTCAACCATGGCACCCGTTGTGAAGATGGAATATTGACGAAGATCATGGGGTTCGTGCCCTCAGCCAACAAATCAAAACTCTTCACATGTGTTTCAGAATCAATTTGTCCTGTCTCAACCAATTCTTGAAGTATTTCACAACACTGGACAAATTGAACCCCTTTACTTCCATTTGTCATGGTATGCACATCGTCAGCAATACGGTGCAACAAATTATAGTATTCTTCATCATAGTCTGACCTGTTCCTTTTAGACCTATTTGTAGTCCTGTTGGTTGTCATGGTGGGATGTTGAGGTGTAGGAGTTGCAGATGTTGGCGATTGTATTGAAGGACTATCTTCATGAAGCATCTGTGTGAATGATTGTGTATTTTCAGGTTCCATGTGAAATGGAGTCGATTGGGAAGCAGGTGTTGTTGGGAATGGTTCAATAATATCCTCTAATAACATGCTGTTGCACGTGTCTGCTGTGTTCCCAGTTGCGTGAGAATCACCAAATATCTCAAGAAACTCATCATAGTATCTCCAAAACTTTGGTCCTTTGTACTTTTTTCTATTAGGGTATTTCTGAAAAAATTTTAATAGGTTCAACATTTACAGAAAAAAAGACACGTAAGACAAAACCTAAAATTACGATTTCTTTAACATACCTCAATGTACTCACTCCAAACCTGGGGGTCAACTTCAATGCATTTGTTAGTAGGGTCATATCCAAACCCGCTTGTGTTCATCATTTCCTTCAACACTGTCAAGTTTGGTTTTGCATATTTCAGTTTATTTTTTATTTTGTCCTTAGTGAAGTCCCTTCCGAAGCGGTCTATCATGCTTCTTTCTATTGCTGTGTATGCTTTTGCCTTCAAACCTCCACCAGACTTCATACCAGGAATGCGTGATTGCTCCAAAAGAAGCTGGACTAAGTAGTCCATTTGTGCTTCAGTCCATGTAAGATTCTCCCTTGATGTACCACTATCCTCCATGTTAATGATTTGCACAATATTCCTTCACAACTACAACATTGAATATGAAAACGTATGTGTAAACAAAATTGACAATACTAACTTGCATTTTCAATTGTAAGAATAATGACTGGCCAATAACAAACAGTTTTTTTATCACACATGCACGTGCATTAATAAACCAATAAATTAAAATGTGAATTTTCATCAAAAATATTTAAAATATGCCAGTTCTGCTCAAATGAATTTTCATCAAAATTTTTAATATCAAACAACTATACTACTATGGGTACAGAGGTTGGTGGTAGGAAAAATATGTAAAAGATGCAAAGACCCCATTGATACCAACGTTTATCATTCATATTGATCTCGATGAGCAATACAAAATATTGCTGGTTTTCAGATTTTTTCGGGATCAACTAGGTGAATGTCTATCATATCCAGTTTCTTTGAGCAGAACTGGCATTATGGATGACCAATAAATTATAGCTGAGGCGACAAGCAAGAAATAAAAGTCAGAATTGAAGAAAAAAATTTTTAAACGCAGGTTTGAGTGTATGAAACTATGAATGTATAAGGAATCATGTCTACGTATCCAGGAACAGAATTCTTGTTTCGGCTAGAAGGCTAACCTTGCTGATATTTAAAGGATTGGCAGAGTCATGTTCAAGAAAAAAAGCATGTTTCAAAAGTTCATGTAACTAGAAAGTTCAGATATTTTAAAGAAGAAAGCATGGCTCAGACATTATTCTGCTTTGATAAAATGTATTGCTCCAAGGAAAGCCAGTTTTCAATATACTTCCAACATAAGCAGATTTAGGTGAATGTTCAAAGTCTGCGTGCAACATAAGATTCTAGGAATTCATTACCAGGTTGGAGAAAGGGAGGTCGCAGTGATTGGTAACGGGCGTCAACTTCATGAATGTATAAAAATTATTCAATCTCCTGTTGCACTGCTATGGGCAATACCCCAATCATCTCTGCCTTGCCTCTTCTCCCTCCTCCCTCTCTCAACCAGTTTATAGGACAAGATGAACTCCTAATGGGTCCCCTTCCACGTCAATGAAAACAGGACAAGGTGGGACTGCAGGTTCCATTCCACTAACTCTCAAAGAGATGTCCCAAAGTTGAAGTTAATAGGTTTGGTAATGAGGTCCTATGGGGCCTGGAAGAATGTGAATGAGACGATCATATCTAAATCTACCAGTTGTTCTGGCGCATTGAGATCTTAAGAAATCAGATAGAAAACCAAATCCAGGAGAGCTGACTTTTATATATGATTCAATTCCTAAATTATGTTGAAAAGTTCTTAAAACAAGAACAGATATCAGCAGAAAAACCTTCTCGAGTACCCTACAACAACATCTTACAGCCTATAATGAAACTGAACTGTGGGAGTTAGCAGGATTAGAATTCTAACAAGGTACTTCTCTCTTCATAATAGCAGTGAGCATTAAATGGGTCTCCAAACCGCTGAATGAGACATATTTTTTTTATTGTTATCAGAAGAAAAATGGATACTAGTGGGGACAGTTTCGTGCATTTAAGAAGAGGGTCACACTTGGGGACCAATGCTACCGGGGGAAATTAGATAAAGTCTGTCATAGCATTATGTAATATTTGCACACAAGATTCTTACATCTGCCAAAAGCCCAAAACACGGTGACAGACTTCATAAATGTGGTGAAGCTATGTGCTAAGCATACCAGCATTAAGACAGATGAAAAAGAAAAACAGAAACCAACGAAAGAAGTATACAAAAAGCCCATGCCAAAAGGCAGAATGAGTTATTATCTTCATGTAGGGAAACCCAACCCAACTCAATGAAGAATCGGAAAAGAAAGAAATAAGTGAACAACAAAAGCCCATGACAAAGAAGAGCAGTTAACAAACGAACCATGAGGTTTGAACGGTGAAAATATAAAATATATCAAAAAGAAGCAAAAGAGGGGATGGCAACTTCTCCTACTTTTATCTGAAACAATCCAAGCTCAAAATTTCTGAGAGGAAAAGAGGGAAACAGTAGAGGGGGATGTGGAAGACATGGAGGGAATGAACGAGGGGAATGAATATATATAAAGAGGAAAAAACAGAGAGAGCAAGAGATAGCGAGGGTTATCTGCAAAGACAATCATGGAAAGAAAGCAGGATAAAAAGCGTTTTGGGCGTTTGCATGATGATGATGATCATAAAGGGGATGCCGAGCATGGCGTCAGACTCATCACCATCATCACATGCCTCCCTGTCCTCTGAACATAAAATCTTCATCATCATAGAATAGGGAGAACGCAGAATAGGGAGAGAGACAACAGCGTACCTCAACTTCTTCGGAAGACCACGACGGCTCAACTGGGCAGAGCAGCGGCGGTGGTGGAGAGCACAGCGAGCGGTCGGGCGAGAGGCAGAGCAGCGGCGGTGGTGGAGAGCACAGCGAGCGGTCAGGCGAGTGACCAAACAGGATCAAGAGTGAGGAGGAAGCCCTAACGGGCAAAAAATTTATCTGCGCAAAAAAGTCGGACCCTGGAGGGTCCGACTTTTTTCCAGGGAAAAATTACCCTGGATCAAACTTTTTACCCGGAAAAAGTTACCGGTGTTTGATAACACCGGTTGAAATCGTACATTTTTTTCATGTTTTTCCTCTTCAACAGTCTTTCCCCCAGCCATCAAACGTGGCCTGAGGTATCATGTGGTCTGAGGCTCTGGTGTTGATAAACCAAGGAAAATGAGATGTAAATGATTGTTTACCTGCAAGATTTTCAACACCTGGTGAAGTATCAACATTCAACTAAAATGCTAATTAACTGACCTAATCTTCGGTAAGTTGGGACAAAACAACACTGACCTTTATGTTGTTTGCCGACATTCCTCCCTGTTGCTCTTTTTCAATTTTAGAAGAATCAGACATTGAACCTACAGCCTTAGGGTGATTTGGAGGGTAGCCTGAAGCACATAATAACAAGACTTTATGTGACCAAACATTCCACAATGATCACATTTTGGTCAAGGACGATTGCAAGTAGCATTAGACAACCTTGCATGATTATTTTTGATGAAAGGAGCAGGAGAAGACTTGGTTGCAAGAGCTACGTTATTGGAGCCAAAAATTTGAGGAGTGAGAAGACATTGAGTCTCCTCTTGAAGCAGCATAGAATAAACCTTATTTATGTTGGGTAGGTGGTCGATAACAATAATCTGACTCTGCAAAAAGTGCTAAAGTTTTCATTTAACCCTTTTAAGAACTAATAGACTTTTTCACGATCTTGACATGAATGAAACTCTTTGAATGCACCATAGGTACATGCATGCATAGTTGAATAAGATGCAAGTTCATCCCAAAAAGTTTTGAGAGTAGTAAAGTAGACAACCAATGAATTTTGTTCTTGTCGTAAATCAGATACCATCTTCTTCAATTGATAAATACAAGTAGCATTACCTTGAGAGAACCAAACTTGAAGATCTATCCAAACATCATGAGCTTCACTGACATAGATGATGTTGTTCGCAATTTCCTTGGATAATGAATTAAGAAGTCATGAATGAACCAAGTCATTACAACAAACCCATGCCACATAGTCTGAACTTGTGGTTGCTGGTTTTAGAATAGAACCATTAACAAATCGAAACTTGTTCTTGGTACTAAGGGCCATCTTCATGGCCCATCGCCAAGTCGAGTAGTTATTCTCAACAAGTGGGTTGGTCATGAAAATGGCACGAGAATTATCAGAATGGTGCAAGAAGAAAGGAGATTGATTCTGATCACCAAAAACATCAGCCCGATCAATAGGTGGAATAGAAGAGCTCTCAATGGCCATGTGATGAGCTGTGGTGGGTGGTATCTCTCTTTGTCTCAAAGATGCTCCGATACCATGAAAAAGGGGCGTGAGAGATAAAGAGAGACATGAGAGAGATGAACGAGTCAAAAAAAATTTCACCAATCTTCCATTCACTTTTGAGTTTTTAAAGGTATACAGATCCACAAATCATGGGATATGGAGGTTACAAATCAATGCGTTACAACAAAAACTTGCAAATAATAATTAATGATACTTTCTTGATATTACCTTTCCATAAAAATAGATTCTAGATCTTTCATTCTTATTTGATAATTCGATTGTGAAGTTGTAGCCCATATAATATGGCACACATGCACGTTGTATAATAACTTCTCCTCTCGTTGAATAAAATCTTTGATATGTGGCATGTGCGTGTTAGTCGTAGACGTAGGCATATAGAAGCCAAACCATGCCAATTCTGGTATTTTTTTCTTCTTTGTTGTACTTTCTTCATGGTATCAGATGAAGGCATGGTGTCCACATCCACAAATGTCTTCTCCAATATTTTTTCATATCCTTCGACAATTAATATGCCGAACTTCATCTCCCTCAAGTTGACGTTTAAAATTTCTTACTACAGAAAACCCTAGTTCTTGCTATGATTGAGAGTCAAGATCTTCAAGGTTTCATTATAGGGGAGACACCACCACCATCTATGTATGTTTTTGATCCTTATGATTTATCTTCTCAAATGACTATTCACAATCCTTAATATATTGCTTGGAGTAAAATTAATCAGATGATCAAACGATGGATCACTGCAACCTTGTCTAAAAGTGCTATTGGCAAGATCTTTGGTTTGGAGACTTCATGTGAAATCTGGAAGGCCTTATTGAATGCCTATTCCTGAAGCTCTCGTGAATGGGAGTTTCATCTCACACACCTGTTAACCTCTCTCCAAAAGAATGGAGACTCTATTGAAGAATATATTCAGAAATTCAAACACATATGTGATGATCTTTCTGCAATAGAAAAATCAATAGATGATTTTGCACGCGTCTATTGGCTCCTTCAAGGATTAGGAGAAGGATATGAAACTTTTGTGGCTTCTATGATTCGCCCACCTGCTCCCTCTTATGAAGAAGTCCCTCTACTTCAGAGTTTTGATGCTTGACTTAAGACTTTTTCTTCTACTTTGATTATGGTTATAGTTAATTACAAATCCAATCGTGGCCATTGTCGAGGACATAATTCATATCAGCAAAATAACTAGCGGCAAAACAAAAGTTCTCGCAATAACACTCCTTCATCCCCAAAGAATGATAAGAAGAATAAAGAGTCCGTTTTGTGCTAAATTTGTAGGAAGAAATATCACTCTTATCATGAAGTTTTTTGAACAATATTATCATGTATACCAAGCAGAGGATGCACAACAAGCTTTGGCTGTTACTAATATTGCAGACTCACAAGATTCCGAGTGGTTCACTGACACCGGAGTGTCGGTACATATGACTAGAAATTAAGGTAAAATTTTTAACAACTTTTCTTACCAAGGTCACGATTATATCATTGTGGGAAATGGTAGTACTTTAGCTATATCTCACATTGGACAAAGTCAAATTGTTTCGAACGACACATTTATTAGTCTTTCTAATGTGCCATATGTTCCAGATTTAAAGAAGAGTTTTCTATCTGTTAGTCAGCTCACTAGAGATTTACCTTATGCTTTCGAATTCATGGCCACTTCTTGTTTGATAAAGGACAGAAGAATCAAGAAGATATTGATGCAGGGAACTAAGAAACAACCTTTACAACCTTGGAGATGGAAATCAACGTCCGCATGTTTCTTTATTTTCTCATAGGTTTGTCGCGTTTCAGAAGACTGACATTATTGTTTGAGGCATCCCCATATTGCCATCGACAATCATTTGCTGAAAAATAATTTATTTTAAGTGTACTCATCTAGTTCTAAATTAGCTTCTATTTGTAGTGGTTATCAAGTTGGAAAAACATGTAAGCATTGCTTTTCTCTAGTTGACTTAGCAAAGAAATTTTAGAAAAAATTCATTCAGACTTGTGAGGACCAACACCTGTCACGTCTCATTTTACTGATGATTATGCATGATTTTCATGGCTATATCATTTAAAAGTAAAGTCTGATTTTTTTTTTAGTGTTTCATGCATTTTCACATATATATAGAAAGACGATTTGACAAGAAAATTAAAATTTTTCAGTCCAGTGGAGGAGGCGTTATACCAGTCATAAGTTTGCTGAATACTAAAGGATGTTGGGAGTCAGGCAGCAATTTTCTTGTCTTTATACAAGATTGGTAGAACAGAAACATAGAAATATTACTGAATTGGGTCTCACACTGCTTTTACATGCTAATGTGCCCAAACAATTATGGTTTGAAGCCTTTGCCACTTAGACTACCATCATCCTCGATTCACATTGACTCTTCTTACTTTTGACTCTTTGGATGACATCCCATATATGATTATCTTAGAAATTTTGGATGTCGTTGTTTTTCTTATTTGAGAGACTATGCTAAAGATAAAATGGACCCACACTCATTACTTTGCATTTCTATTGGATATAGCCAACAGTTAAGGGGATATAGATGTTTTTATCTTAGCTCCGGGAAAACTTTTATTTGTCAGCATGTTGTTTTTTATGAAACATTTTTACCTTACAAGAATCCTGCTCGTTTGTATGAAGGAGACTCTCTAATGACTGAATTGGTTTCTTTTGATGAATGGACTGAGATCCATGATTATTCTTCACAAGATATAGTGGGTATCACTATTGATGGACATGGACAACCTACACATGATTTGCAGCCTACTCAAGAGTCTACTTTGGGCATTGAAGAGTCCACTATGAATGCTGAAAATGCCCAACATGGAGGTGATTCTATTCTGAAGCTCACTCTTGATCAAGAAAGAACTGCTCATGATCACGATGTCTCAACCTTTGAAGCCATCTCACAAGAGAATCATGGTGTTTCTAATGAGCTTGAACATATTAAGAACTATGTCGATGCGATTTATGGTTGGCACCCACAAGCCCAATCCAAAACACGCCAATCTACATCATCTCTATCAATGAGTTCCCGAGGAGCCCAAAAATGTCCACGAAGCTCTCAAACACCTAGCATGGAAGGCTGCCATGGACAAAGAGATGAAAGCTTTACATGAAAATCAAACTTGGAGGCTTGTTCTCTACAACTCGAAGACGAATCTTGTGGGATCTAAATGGGACTTTAAGACCCAACTTAAATATGATGGGTCTTTGGACAAGCTGAAAGCAAGGCTCGTAGCTAGAGGATTCACCCAAAAAGAAGGTATTTATTTTCTTGAACCTTCTCTCCTACAGTGTGACCCACTACCATTTGCATGGTATTATCTATTGATGTTGTTAAACATTGGAAATTTGGAAACTTGACATTAAAAATGTCTTCTTCTCTAGTGCCATACATGAGGATGTATATATGCAGCAACCTCTTGGATATGAGGATGAAAATAATCCTAATTATGTATTTAAGCTTCAAAGAGCATTTTACGGCCTCAACCAAGCACCACGAGCTTGGTTTGCTCAGTTGAGTGGTTTCCTTCTTGATTATGGTTTCACTTCTAGTGCTGCAGACCCTTCCATGCTCTTCCTCCATCATGAATCTACAACTCTGATACTTCTAACTTATGTAGATGACATGGCCTTAAAAGGAAATTACCATTCTTCCATCCAAGTCTTTATTGACAATTTTTGCTCTGAATTTCCAGTCAAAGATCTTGGCGCCTTAGTTATTTCTTGGGCATTGAAGTGTTAGGGACACCTCAAAGAATTTTTTTGTGCCAAACAAAATATGCTAAAGACATTTTAGAAAGAGCAAGGATGGAGAATTGCAAGTCAAGCAACATGCCTATGAGTTCCAAGTTGCCTCATGTTGAGAAAAAGGATAAAGTCTTTGATGACCCCACTCTTTATTGTCAAATTGCTGGATCTCTTCAATATTTGACATTCACCTGTCTTAAAATATCTTTTGCTATCAATTATGTCAGCCAATTTATATATGAACATTTACAAGGACACCATCAGAGTGTCAAAAGAATTCGCAGAGAGCTTAAAGGATCAATTCATATGGGTATCAATATTTTAAAGCAAAGCACAAACTTATATGTTTTTTTTTTACTCAGATTGGGTTAGATGTTTCCAAACCAGAAGATAAACAACAGGGTTTTTTGTATTCTTAGGCACGAATTGCATCTCTTGGAGAGCCAATAAACAAAAGAGTGTTTATAGATCTAGCACCGAAGCCGAGTATAGAGCCATAGCATCTACAACAGCTGAAATGACATGCATACAATTTCTTCTCAAAGATATTGAAGTCAAAATAGTCGAAATTCCATTCTTACTTTGTGACAACAAGAACTCTCTTTTCATGATGGCAAATCCAGCTTTTCATAATAGAAGCAAACACATTCAAACCGATTATCAATATGTTCGAGAAAGAGTTATGCTTAAGCAAGTAGAAAGTAAGTATATTTCAAAAAAGAAACAAGTTGCATATATTTTACTAACACACTTTCAATGAAGCTTTCAAGACCTTGAGAAGTCATCGGCCTTTTCCAGCGGCTCGATTTGAAGGGGAGTGTTAACGATTCTGCCCAAATTGATGAGGAAGGAAATCACAACATTACCAAGAAAACCGTTGAAGATAATATTAGAAAGAAAGATAGGAGGAAACTCGAGCAGGGGAGATTGGCATTATCAAAAAACCTGTTGACATCTCCAAAGAAGTAGTTGAAGAACATCTTGTGCAAAAGACAAAGAGGAAAAAACTCATTAAATCTAGAATTGGTTCATATTCCCCTTAAGGGTAATTCCCTTCTAAAGTTGTAGCCTATATAATAAGGCACTACACATTGTATAATCACTTCTCCTCTGGTTGAATAAAATTGGCTTGTGCATGTTAATCGTGGATGTAAGCTTATAGAAGTAGAACCACATTAATCCTAGCATTTTTTTTCTTCCTTGTTGTACTTTTTTCAATTTCCTTCTCTATTTAAGAGCTGATGGCCTAAGTTACCTTAGATCTTAGATTCTTGAGTTCAAGCAAACTGCATGTTATGCCTCAACCCATAAAATCTCAAACTAGAAGGAGAGAGTTAGACTTGAGATCCATAAATTCCATAACTTTTAAGATGCAAGGATTACCAATTTATATTGTAATCCAATGAACAAAATATTTCAAAATTTTGTTACAAAATCAAACATTTGATATTTGAAATTGAAAATCCTCAAAATTTTAAATCATTTGAAATTTTAGATCTGATCTGAAGTAATCAAAAATCCTTTCCTCA
The DNA here is from genome assembly GCF_008831285.2 of Nymphaea colorata. Taxonomy (NCBI): domain Eukaryota; kingdom Viridiplantae; phylum Streptophyta; class Magnoliopsida; order Nymphaeales; family Nymphaeaceae; genus Nymphaea; species Nymphaea colorata. Next base: position 11,310,038 of record NC_045140.1, read on the forward strand.
ATAAGTACTAAGATTCCAAGATTTCAAATCACATCTTAAATAGTCAAACATCCAGGAAATCACTTTAGGGTTCTCGTCCTAGGAAATTGAATACTTCTTTTTTATTGAAAAAAAAATTACATGGGGGAGCCCCTCCTAGTTGGGAGACTTCCTTCCTCATCTAAAGCGTAAAAAGACTGCACAGAAGCACAAAACTACTTGGATGAACTGCCCACCAGCTGCTAGCCCAACCAGCAACACCACACCACTTAGGCAAACCATTGAAACTTATAAGCAAAGAAAACTTGGCTGTAGTAACAATTGCAACACTTGAATTGAAAGATGTACCATAGGTCTATTAGGCTTTAAAACAAACCAAAACTTATGACTTCGAGAGTTCACCGTTTCCATTAAATAAACATTAAAAAAAATAGTTCGTAGTTTTTTTCACTCATTATATTCTACTTTTAGGTAGTATTTGACGCCCTGAAAATACACTGTTTACCCAGAAATATTTTCCAAATTTTAAAAAAAAATCCAGTGTAACAAACGTGGAATTTTTTTTTTTTGACTATTGAGGTCAATTCTGGAAACATATTTTCGGAAACATATTTCCACTGGGAGAGGTGGAAATATTTTTTCGGAATTTTTTTTGGCCCGTTAGGACACGCTCGCGTATCGCCAGGGTCCGCCTCTTCCTTCCTGCTGCCGCGAGCTCCTCATGCAACGCAGTGGCTGCCTCTTCGTCGTAGTTGTCTCCCTTGCATTCTCACTCTCCTGCTCTGGCCAGTCTCCTTCGTTTCGTTTCCTTTTCTTTTCCCATTCCCCTTCTCTCATTCGTTTCATTTCGTGTCCTTTTCCATCCTTCAAGCGATGCTCCTTCATTGCTAGACAAGGCTTGCCATCTCCATTCAATTGCTGCTGCGTAGAAGGGGCATTCTTCAACATTTTCATCCTTTCTTCATACCTGCGCACCAAATCCTTATCCCTAGGCTTCGAGAACCTAGCATGGAGAAGAGGTGCTGAATCAAAACGATGGCTTGAAGAGTTTATTCCTTCAACATGTTGTTTTTTTCATGTTTTAATTGATAGAGATCACAGACTTGTGAATGGAAATTTACATTAACAAAGACTTGTCTATTATTGTTTGACAAATTTCTCTGTGGTTTTAGTGCATCTCCAATTACATTCTTTAAAACTGTGGTTTTTTTTGTGGAGTTATCTGCATCTTTGCTCAAAAAAGATGAAAATGGTCAATGTTAAGTCACTTTCTTTAATTTGTGTGATGCACTTGCTCTGCAATGTGTACTGATCAATGCATGAGTTGGCAACTTTCTCCAACATATATTGTAAAATTTAAGAAAACCATATTTTTTCAGAATTCACATATATGCATAGATGTTCTTGCATATGTTATGGATGTTTTGTCTGTTTGTCAGAACTTCTATTTGTATCTTTGTGTTCACTCTATATGGATCTACTCAAACAGTCCTTTTTCTTCTTTGCCACTCTTTTTTCCTTTGTAATTCACAATTTTTCTTAAATTATACCTTAACATTTTCTCTGCTTACTCTATTTCTTCTTTCTCTATTCAATATATGCAGCCAAAATGTTGTGTTTCCCCACATTCATCAGAGACCATGTAGTTGTTTAACATCTAATTGCTCGTCATGTACACAATGTTAAGGCAATTTAATCCTGCCATGCTCTTCAGTTGAACAAATGCAGGTTATTTCTTGATGATGGGATGCGAAAGTATATATGTGTTTTTGTGTGCTTTCCTAATAGGAATTCTAGCATAAACCAGTGTGATTACTTCGTGTTATCCAAAGGTTCAACTGTTATATCTACTTAGTCAGTTGCATATTGATTGTACTTTTCAACCTTAGGTTGCTGATGGTGTTCTCCAGGAACATTTGTTTTCAAAACCTAGCTGATGATCAGTTTGACTTTCATCATTTCTTCTCAATGAAAACTACCCAAATGGGTCTGATATGTAAAGCACATACAATGCAATCTTTGGTTTGTAAATTTTAGTAGGTTTTCTTGCGAACCCCACGTTTGGTTCATCCTCCACATTTTGGTTTGAGGTATTGCTTCATCTAGCAAGAGCAGAGTTTTCATGTGCCTACATTCAATATTCTTTATTAGACAAAAGTTACAAGTGTTGTGGATGCAAAACAATCCAAAAACATCTGAAACAACTTCATCATTATCTTTCAAGGGAATTGGTCATGGCAGCAGCCAAAGCCAGGAGAACAAGATAAACCTCTTGTTTATGTCCCCTGCTTTCACTTTTTTTCTTCTGTGTGGTGGTTGAAGTGGTTTCTGCAATTTTTTTTTAATGCCATGTTGCAACAATTTGCTGAACTTCGTATCATATTATTGACTACCTTTGCATTAATTCAGCTGTTGATTGATACTGTAATTGAAGTTAGACTATTGTGATTTCCAACTAAAATGTAAGCAATTGTGGACAAGATGGACTGTGAACTAGTGCAAAAAATCCCCAAGCACCATGATTTATTTTTTCTATTGATTCCAATTTCATATATGGAAAGCACAACTATGCCATGTTTTATAGTTTGAAAATCTTCCTCAGCCTCACTTCTTCCTCGGCCTCCTTTCTTCCTTCCTCTTTCCTCGCTCCCTTCTTCATCGGCCTCCCTTCTTTCTCCCTCGCTCCCTTCTTCTTCCTCCCTCATTCTTTTTTTCATCCACCTCTCTTATTTCTTCCTTGCTCCCTTTTTTCCTAAACCTAAAAATATATTTCTTTTTCATCAAACTAAAAAATAAATTTTTGAAAATTTATTTTTCAGTCATACACATATCAAAATGAAAATGAGAAAGATTTTTCTCATTCTATTTTTTTAAAAAATATATTTTTAAAAATACATTTTCCAGATTTCCTACCATCAAACTACTTTACGAAATCAGATCCCATTTTAAGAAATTCCATCCCATCCACTTATATCCCTAGGTCAATTGTAAACCGGGTCTCCTTAAAACCGTCTACGAAGCAAACCGTACCCCAGTTCGGGACCGGTCCACACTGAACACGGGTACTGAAACCCTGACAAAACCCTCTCTCGCCGCATCGCCAACATCCGAAAGAGAGCCATTGAAGCTGCAGCGTCTTCCGCTCTGTTCGTTGGCGGAAATGGTGAAGTTCAGGGTTAGTTTCTGGCGTTCTTTCCCTCTCTCTCACTCGAAGAAGTCCTTTTTTCGTTAATTATGGTTTCTTTTCGCCAGTTCCATCAGTACCAGGTGGTAGGACGTGCGCTTCCCACTCCGACGGATGAGCACCCGAAGATCTATCGCATGAAGCTATGGGCCACCAACGACGTCCGGGCCAAATCCAAGTTTTGGTACGGTGATTCTCACCAAACCCTTGATCTCTTCTGCATCCTTTTTCTTTCTCCCGCTGTGGTGTTCGATCTTCGTCTGAGACACTTGTTGGAGTGCGACCTTAATCTTGTTGAGTTGGGCGTTGCGCAAATTGTTAATTGGTAATTCCGGCTGGTGTCTAACCGTTAATGGTGGCTGGATTTTCACTATTGACCTGATTCACTGTATTGATGGAAAAACATTTTTGTCAATCTCATGAGCTTTGTCTTTTTAATTGATTGCAACTGGGTTTTGTGCTTCTCTGATGTCCCAAAAATCTGAAGAAAATTGAAAAGAAGTTTTTGCTTTTTTATTTTCCTTTGGTCATTTTGTTATCGTAGAGGACTTCTTTTTTTTTTTCCGTCGTTGTTGTTTTTTCTTCCTTCTGTTATTTATTTGAGTTTGATATTTGGTAATGGTAGGTACTTCTTGAGGAAGCTGAAGAAAGTTAAGAAGAGTAATGGGCAAATACTTGCAATTAATGAGGTACCATCGTCTATGGACTAATCTGTGTCTAATGTGTATTTGTATGCATTGTTGTATATGTATGCATTATTATATGTTACTGGCTTGCCTTTTATTGATTCTTTGTTTGTTCTCAAGTTTTAATTTCAAGAGAATGGGAAGGAAATGAGATAATGTCACACCTTAGCGATGGCCTTATATGCAATTATGTGGTTTGGAATGTTGGAAGCAGGTCATATGGGATAGTGCAATTTAAATTTCTAGCTTTACTTGGCTGTGCAGTAGTAGTTCTCGCTTTCAAAGTCTGAATTTGCTTGCACTTTGGGCTACAAACCTATAGGAAGCGTCTCACGAGCATAATGATCTTCGAATGATTTGTGGGACATGGCTCTAGCAATAATATCATTATGACAAATGAATGTTATATTGTCCATATCATGGCAATGGTTAGAGTCATGTTTCTTTGTTTCTTTAAATGGAATTATTGGCATATTTTCAATGGCTAATCATTCTTTGTTAGATTATACTGGTTGGAGATTACAGTGCCTATGTCCTATGATTTTGAAGTCACAACCTGTCTGAAACCGTTACCTAGAAGGGATTTGAAAGGAACATAAACTTCTAAGCTGTAGGAACAAAAACATTAGAATTAGCCTGTTAGAAATGTACATAATGAGGCAATGTGCATAATGCAATGTGCTAAGGAATTGTCTGTATGGGTAGTGACAATAATGATCCTTCAGGAAATGCAGGATCACATCCAGTTACATTTATTTGGAATCAGAATTAGCCCATTAGAAATGCATATAATGAGGCAATGTGCAATTGTGCATAGGCTGTTGAGCTATTCTTAGTATGTAAGTGTATAGGTTTCCCTAGATGCTACTGATTGGGGTTAGAAGAGTCTACTGTGAATACGATTATTATGAATGTTTTCAAAGTGGATTGCTTGAGCCTCACATCCAGTTCAAGTCGTTTTGGAGTTGTAATAGTTTTTACTGTGTATATTTGGAGTTTGGACTCTGTCTTAAAAGCTTATGTGTATTTGGCCTATGTGGTGAAAGCTAAGGTGCTTTTGTTTAATTGCAGAGCCTGAAACTTCTGCAGGCTTACTGACTCATGACCTGTTAGCCCAAGCACATGTGCCAAAATTTTTGAATGAAAAGTCAAGTCCGAGAGAGCTCAGATTACAAACATGTTATTACTTCTACCGACAACTATCTTCTGATCACGTGCAGACCAATGTGTTGGTCCTTTTTTCGATTTTATTCTCCTCGAGCCCATGCAGTAGCCTCTTAGATTCTCATCTCTGTAGACTACTCTGGGGGTGATATGACAAGAATGCTCTCCGGAGCCATACGGAGGAGATTTGCAATCCAATCTCTTAGTCTTAGCGGACATCTTTTGTACAATGATGTACTTAATTCAGTTTATTGACATTATGCATGTGAATGGTCTGAGGTGCATTTCAATATTTATCTATAGAAGTCTCTAGTTCCACGTCTTAGCTGTTCTATTGCTATTGCAAGTCAAGCTGAAAATCTGCCATGCACTGATTCCACCCAGAAATAGCCGGGGCTGCTAGGCTTATGGACCTATGGTTAAGATAAGAACAAGTGTAGAATCTGCCCTCAACTTGTCCCTCGTGAATGTGATAGCTGGCTGGGTCATGGGACTCAGCCCGTTGCTCGTCTTGGCCTCCCAACTCCTCAAAGTAATATTGGTATTCGTAACCAGAACCCTCATTGCTCTCTAGCTCTCCTCGATAATGTCTAGGTTCATGATTACCTAGCTCACTGCCACCTTGGGCAGCATAATCCCCATTCTCATGCCCCACATAAGAATCGGCTAAATAGTAGGACTCCTCGGCCTCGTATAGTGGTCGTTCTCCATAGCTTCCACATATTCCTTCGTAATAACCTCCACCATCGTCCTCCTTATAATAGCCCCCCACGGATGAGTGACAACGGTAGGTCGGTTCATCGTAGGGATCCCTATTGTCCCAATCCGCCATGCTTGGAACTTGACGAAGCCGAAATTACCCTACACGGTTGGCTGAGTCTGTCCGCCTATACCACTTTGCCCGGGCCGAAGTCTACAAGCTGTCCGTCTTCTCCACGCTGGCCGAACGTCGTCCACACACTGCCGACTGCCGGTTGGGCTAAGACTACAATCTGCCCTCTGTCCGCTGTGGCCGAATTGGCCGCCCGCGCTACGCTGCCCTCTTCGACTGGCGTTGCCCGCCTGTCACAGTGTGGCCGGGCCGAAATGGCCGACTACACGGCGCTGCCCGGCAGGTCGTCGACCTGCAGTCCGTCCGCGCTACCTCAGTCGCGCGTCGCCCACGCCGCTGCGCTGGCCGGTGTCGTCTCGCGGCTCTCCTGAACCGGTGCTATGGCTGACCTTATTTCAGAACCAAAACGCTGGAGTGTGGCACGAAAACTCCTCTCCAAAGTGGCGCTGAGCTCGTTAAAATGCTGGCCTAGTTCCGACATCGTTACCTTTCCCTCTATGGTTGAGCCCACCCCTTCATTCATCAATGATGTGTCCTTTTTAATCTCTGCACCCAGTGGAAGTTTTTCATGATCGTTCTGACCCGGATATACCTCTATCCTGCCCTCACAAGATCTGGTTTGTTTGGTGGGAGCCGAGTTGTCATCAGCCCCCTTAGCTCGGGTTTGGCGTCCAGGTCTAGATTGCTGGCCAGATGTATACATTGGATAGGGAGTTATGGGCGCCCATCTCGGTTGGAACCTCCACTCCGAGTTCCCCACCCTTGGTGATTTATGTGTGGCTGAGTGGTGCCCCGAGCTGCCGCGGGAGGCATGGCTTTCAGTCCAGCCATGTCTACTCACCTCTTTGGAAGGCCGGTGCTCTTCCTTCGCTCTACTTCCTATACTCCTCCAGTCCGCTTGCACATGGTCCACCCACTGCCACTCAACGTTCTCCTGCCCGGTTGGGTATCCATCCTTCCCTCGAGTGTAGCGCATTGGGCAGTCTTCTAGGGCAGTGTAGAATCTGCCCTCAACTTGCCTCTCGTGGATGTGATAGCTGGCTGGGTCATGGAACTCAGCCCTTCGCTCGTCTTGGCCTCCCAACTCCTCAAAGTAATATTGGTATTCGTAACCAGAACCTTCATTGCTCTCAAGCTCTCCTCGATCATGTCTAGGTTCATGATTACGTAGCTCACTGCCCCCTTGGGCAGCATAATCCCCATTCTCATTTCCCACATAAGAATCGGCTAAATAGTAGGACTCCTCGGGCGCGCATAGGGGTCGTTCTCCATAGCTGCCACATCGTCCTTCGTAGTAACCTCCACCATCGTCCTCCTTATAATAGCCTCCCACGGATGAGAGACAACGGTAGGTCGGTTCATCGTAGGGATCCCTATTGTCCCAATCTGCCATGCTCGGAACTTGACGAAGCTGAAATTACCCTACACGGCTGGCTGAGTCTGAAACAGTATGCCACCAACTTCCAGCTGAACACCACTGAAATCTGAAAACAATCTACACATGCAGCAGCTCAGCCTCTCGGCACATGACGACGCGCAGCTCACAACGAGGTGTAGCTGGTCTGTCCGCCTATACCACTCTGCCCGGGCTGAAGTCTACAAGCTGTCCGTCTTCTCCACGCTGGCCGAACGTCGTCCACGCACTGCCAACTGCCGGCTGGGCTAAGAATGCAATCTGCCCACTGGTGCTTACAAGCTGTCAACTGTCGGCTGAGCTAAGACGGCGGTCTGCCCACGGCCGAGTACCACACGGTAGCTGTTCCTACCTCTTGGGAATGGCTGTACAAGGGTTCCCGGCCTGACAAAGGCCCTAACTTCCCACGGAGGGGTACAATTCCCTGCCCAATCCTCACAACAAGGCTCTCAAGAGTAAAGGAGGCTTTAAGCTTTACAAATGCGTTCGATACATGGATTAAATCTCTCCCATCTCACTCAACAATCCATGCCTAGAACGTACAAACCACACCCTTCTTGCCCTTGGGTAAGTCTTGCCACTGCCGGGCTGTGTCCCGTGCAAGGTGCACAAGGAGGAGCCCAAGTCAGGGGTGCCGGTGGCAGGGATAAAAGCAAATACAACCACCCTCGCAACTATAGGGTGAGGCGAAGGGAACCTGGTCACGGGGGCTAAAACCGGCAGCCTTGCTGCACCCCCGTATTCAGCAGCCTCGCTCCTTCGATGGGTGGCGCCTCCAAGCAATGCAACCGAATGTAGCTCCTTGTCAAGCAAAGGGAGCAACAGTAGTCACTGAAAAGTATAGCAGCAACTAAAATGGGAGAAGGGGATGCACGTCACCGTGAACAAGGAAACCCCTAAGTGCAGTAGCGTGTAGGGGGAAGCAATCGCTGGAATGGCGCCAGCGAACGCCCTTCCTTCTCCCACGTCCAGCCCAGTCGAGTGCTAGCTGGACCTCCTCCTCAGCTACGGTGTTTGGCCCTCGGAATCAGCTCGTCGAGTGGGTATGGCGCCTTGCTCGTTCAGCTCAATCCAACAAAAGAAGACAAGCACAATCAAAGACAGTTCATGAGTACGAGCAAGTAAGGTAAGTGCTTGGAAATGTCACCAGATGCACGAGTAAACCCCAGGAGAAGATGTAGATGGGGTGTGGCAGTCGCCGGAAGCGCCGGCGGACGCGTATTCTCCTTGAAAATCTGGTGAGTCTGAAAACAGGTTGAAGCTGGCGTCAGGGACCTTCGTCGCTTCAAAAATCAGTATCTCCCTGGTCCGATGCCCAAAAATCCCCAAACCAAGATTGAAAAATACTAGACATCTGGGGCAATCAAGAGGTACCAAACTTGTCGGCCGATTCCAATCACAGAAAATTTCGGAGTCACAGAAAGTGACGCCTCAACCTTGTTTTCCAGATGGTCGACAGGCTCAGAACGGGTTTCAGGCGGCTTCTCAGACCAGTCTCCAGTTGAAAATCCATATCTCCCAGCTCCGATGTCCAAAAATCGCAAAAACGGTGTCTAAATTTTCTTAAGATCCGTGGCTTTCCAACGCCACCAAAAGCATCGGCATCCGATCAACACAGAAGAATTCGGAGTAGTTCAAAGTGACGCCTCAGACGGTTGTCGCAGGTAGGTTCAGGCTGTGTATCAGTCAGAAAAAGTAGCCCAGACCAGTCCTCACTCAATCGACTGCCCCGGATCGACCTTGCATCCAAATGAGATGAAACTTGGACGGCTGGAAAGTAGACAAATAGCCGGTTCCAACGCACCTAAGATCTCGAAAAACCGATTCCTGAGCTGGCTGCACCGATCTCTGGAAGTTGGTGTATATTCTGGAAAAACGGAGAACTGATAACGCTGGAATCTGCCTCGGACGGTGTCCTGGTCGTCGGACACGTGTGACGAGGGTGAAGACACGTTGGACACGCTGGCGCCTCTTCGTATTTTGTCGGGATTCGTGTGATGCGGGACACCGTGTCCTCGAGGTCGGAGGTGAAGCGGGATTCGAGGCGGGACACGTCGGGACACGGTCGAGTTGTGAAGGATGACTCGACGGGACTCGCGTGTCACTGTGATCCGCTCCTGATTCTGACACGTAACACGGACACGCTGCCGGGGACCGAAGAACACGGCGAATCTCGACGGAATATTCCGCCGAGATTCGTCGATTTCGCCGGAATTTCTCGCGATCGCCGGAAAACGCAGAAAACAGCCGGAGAAGTTCAGAAGCTGATTCCGGAGCCAATTCTTAACCAAAATCGACGATTCAAAGCCCAATCTGCTCGGAATTTAGTCTAGAATGCTCGTGTATGCTCATCAACACGGATTAAACAATGAATCAACCGGAATCAAGGCCGGAACAGACGGATGTCGCCGGAAAAAGGAAAAACAGGGAAAACAGATTCAAATGCAGGAGAAATCTACGGTTAATCTGCAGAAATTCATGGGGATTGCACTAACCGTTCAAAGATCAACCAATTCGGGGTTGATCGGCCGCTGGACAACAAGAAATCCGCCTTCAATCGACTGAAATCCGTCGGAGTTCGCCGGCGAGGGTGAAAACGCCTGAAAAACCAGTCCGTCTTCAAAATTCGATATATCCCTCCAGAATGCTCCAAAAATCGCCCAAAAATTCCACAACACGATCAAGATGTAAACGAAGAAGTTGGGTAGCTGCTCGACAGAGGAATCTCGCCCAGAAATTAGCGCCGTCGATCTGAACAGACCCCTGCGCTCGGTTCTCTCTTCTCAGGCGAACAGCAACAAAAACCTTCAAAAATCCGACTCCTCAAGCCGTGCGACGGCTCTGATACCAACTTGTTGCGACCCACGGCCGGTAGGGATGCCTGAGGCAGCCGACCGCGGTCGCTGATCGCCCTGGATCACGCACGGGGGAGGAGTTTTTCGATGTAACAGTAACCGGTGCTGGAAATGGTGAAGGCAGGGAGGAACGCCGGCTGTTGGGAGGCTAACGGAGGATCGTGCGAACGGTGGGATCGTCGGGTGGATGAAGGGAATCGACGGGAGGCGCGTGGGTGGCTTCCGGTTGGGGTCTCCTCTCGCTGGAATGTGCTTCAGACGAGGGAGAGCTCCTCCACGGCAGCCATGGGAGCTGGAAACGAAGGTGCACAGGGAGAAGAAGAGGAAGAAGAAATCGTCATTCTCATTGATGAAATGAGATGGAATCCAAGGGGGTTGCCGCCGGGAAAAGCTTCCGGCGACCTTCTGGGAAGAACCTCCAGGAATGACGCTCTTGGGAATCCTCCCTCAAAGCATAAGAAACAGTAATGGCTTCCTCCCCTTTATAAAGGAGGAAGACGAAGAATAAAAGCGGGTCTGGACCCCAGTCCGGATCCCCCAAAAAGTCTGCGCCCGGATCCATAAGACTACGCATGGATCCGGGTCTACAAAAATGACGGGCCGACCCGCCTCACAACTCCGGATCCGTGTCCGGTTATTCCCAAGGTGTCCCCCCTATACAGTGTCTCGCCTATAGCGTGGTGTCAGGCGTCACAAGGTGGGCGTGTCCCGTCAAAGGGACACGCGTGTCCCGTCAAAGGGACACGCGTGTCCCGCTGAGCTCTCTCTGGCCGCCTGTCGCGGCCCAGCCTTCTGGGCCGGGAGCTGCCGCTGCCGAATGTAGCTCCTTGTCAAGCAAAGGGAGCAACAGTAGTCACTGAAAAGTATAGCAGCAACTAAAATGGGAGAAGGGGATGCACGTCACCGTGAACAAAGAAACCCCTAAGTGCAGTAGCGTGTAGGGGAAGCAATCGCTGGAATGGCGCCAGCGAACGCCCTTCCTTCTCCCACGTCCTGCCCAGTCGAGTGCTAGCTGGACCTCCTCCTCAGCTACGGTGGGTGGTCCTCGGAATCAGGTCGTCGAGGTAGTATAGCTCCTTGCTCGCACAGCTCAGTCCAATAAAAGAAGACAAGCACAATCAAAGACAGTTCATGAGTACGAGCGAGTAAGGTAAGTGCTTGGAAATGTCACCAGATGCACGAGTAAACCCCAGGAGAAGATGTAGATGGGGTGTGGCAGTCGCCGGAAGCGCCGGCGGACGCGTATTCTCCTTGAAAATCTGGTGAGTCTGAAAACAGGTTGAAGCTGGCGTCAGGGACCTTCGTCGCTTCAAAAATCAGTATCTCCCTGGTCCGACGTCAGCGCCCGGCCGAGAAGGCTGGGCCGCGACAGGCGGCCAGAGAGAGCTCAGCGGGACACGCGTGTCCCTTTGACGGGACACGCGTGTCCCTTTGACGGGACACGCCCACCTTGTGACGCCTGACACCACGCTATAGGCGAGACACTGTATAGGGGGGACACCTTGGGAATAACCGGACACGGATCCGGAGTTGTGAGGCGGGTCGACCCGTCATTTTTGTAGACCCGGATCCATGCGTAGTCTTATGGATCCGGGCGCAGACTTTTTGGGGGATCCGGACTGGGGTCCAGACCCGCTTTTATTCTTCGTCTTCCTCCTTTATAAAGGGGAGGAAGCCATTACTGTTTCTTATGCTTTGAGGGAGGATTCCCAAGAGCGTCATTCCTGGAGGTTCTTCCCAGAAGGTCGCCGGAAGCTTTTCCCGGCGGCAACCCCCTTGGATTCCATCTCATTTCATCAATGAGAATGACGATTTCTTCTTCCTCTTCTTCTCCCTGTGCATCTTCGTTTCCAGCTCCCATGGCTGCCGTGGAGGAGCTCTCCCTCGTCTGAAGCACATTCCAGCGAGAGGAGACCCCAACCGGAAGCCACCCACGCGCCTCCCGTCGATTCCCTTCATCCACCCGACGATCCCACCGTTCGCACGATCCTCCGTTAGCCTCCCAACAGCCGGCGTTCCTCCCTGCCTTCACCATTTCCAGCACCGGTTACTGTTACATCGAAAAACTCCTCCCCCGTGCGTGATCCAGGGCGATCAGCGACCGCGGTCGGCTGCCTCAGGCATCCCTACCGGCCGTGGGTCGCAACAAGTTGGTATCAGAGCCGTCGCACGGCTTGAGGAGTCGGATTTTTGAAGGTTTTTGTTGCTGTTCGCCTGAGAAGAGAGAACCGAGCGCAGGGGTCTGTTCAGATCGACGGCGCTAATTTCTGGGCGAGATTCCTCTGTCGAGCAGCTACCCAACTTCTTCGTTTACATCTTGATCGTGTTGTGGAATTTTTGGGCGATTTTTGGAGCATTCTGGAGGGATATATCGAATTTTGAAGACGGACTGGTTTTTCAGGCGTTTTCACCCTCGCCGGCGAACTCCGACGGATTTCAGTCGATTGAAGGCGGATTTCTTGTTGTCCAGCGGCCGATCAACCCCGAATTGGTTGATCTTTGAACGGTTAGTGCAATCCCCATGAATTTCTGCAGATTAACCGTAGATTTCTCCTGCATTTGAATCTGTTTTCCCTGTTTTTCCTTTTTCCGGCGACATCCGTCTGTTCCGGCCTTGATTCCGGTTGATTCATTGTTTAATCCGTGTTGATGAGCATACACGAGCATTCTAGACTAAATTCCGAGCAGATTGGGCTTTGAATCGTCGATTTTGGTTAAGAATTGGCTCCGGAATCAGCTTCTGAACTTCTCCGGCTGTTTTCTGCGTTTTCCGGCGATCGCGAGAAATTCCGGCGAAATCGACGAATCTCGGCGGAATATTCCGTCGAGATTCGCCGTGTTCTTCGGTCCCCGGCAGCGTGTCCGTGTTACGTGTCAGAATCAGGAGCGGATCACAGTGACACGCGAGTCCCGTCGAGTCATCCTTCACAACTCGACCGTGTCCCGACGTGTCCCGCCTCGAATCCCGCTTCACCTCCGACCTCGAGGACACGGTGTCCCGCATCACACGAATCCCGACAAAATACGAAGAGGCGCCAGCGTGTCCAACGTGTCTTCACCCTCGTCACACGTGTCCGACGACCAGGACACCGTCCGAGGCAGATTCCAGCGTTATCAGTTCTCCGTTTTTCCAGAATATACACCAACTTCCAGAGATCGGTGAAGCCAGCTCAGGAATCGGTTTTTCGAGATCTTAGGTGCGTTGGAACCGGCTATTTGTCTACTTTCCAGCCGTCCAAGTTTCATCTCATTTGGATGCAAGGTCGATCCGGGGCAGTCGATTGAGTGAGGACTGGTCTGGGCTACTTTTTCTGACTGATACACAGCCTGAACCTACCTGCGACAACCGTCTGAGGCGTCACTTTGAACTACTCTGAATTCTTCTGTGTTGATCGGATGCCGATGCTTTTGGTGGCGTTGGAAAGCCACGGATCTTAAGAAAATTTAGACACCGTTTTTGCGATTTTTGGACATCGGAGCTGGGAGATATGGATTTTTAACTGGAGACTGGTCTGAGAAGCCGCCTGAAACCCGTTCTGAGCCTGTCGACCATCTGGAAAACAAGGTTGAGGCGTCACTTTCTGTGACTCCGAAATTTTCTGTGATTGGAATCGGCCGACAAGTTTGGTACCTCTTGATTGCCCCAGATGTCTAGTATTTTTCAATCTTGGTTTGGGGATTTTTGGGCATCGGACCAGGGAGATACTGATTTTTGAAGCGACGAAGGTCCCTGACGCCAGCTTCAACCTGTTTTCAGACTCACCAGATTTTCAAGGAGAATACGCGTCCGCCGGCGCTTCCGGCGACTGCCACACCCCATCTACATCTTCTCCTGGGGTTTACTCGTGCATCTGGTGACATTTCCAAGCACTTACCTTACTTGCTCGTACTCATGAACTGTCTTTGATTGTGCTTGTCTTCTTTTGTTGGACTGAGCTGCACGAGCAAGGTGCCATACCCCCTCGACGAGCTGATTCCGAGGGCCAAACACCGTAGCTGAGGAGGAGGTCCAGCTAGCACTCGACTGGGCTGGACGTGGGAGAAGGAAGGGCGTTCGCTGGCGCCATTCCAGCGATTGCTTCCCCCTACACGCTACTGCACTTAGGGGTTTCCTTGTTCACGTGACGTTTTCAGTGACTACTGTTGCTCCCTTTGCTTGACAATGAGCTACATTCGGTTGCATTGCTTGGAGGCGCCACCCATCGAAGGAGCGAGGCTGCTGAATACGGGGGTGCAGCACGGCTGCCGGTTTTAGCCCCCGTGACCAGGTTCCCTTCGCCTCACCCTATAGTTGCGAGGGTGGTTGTATTTGCTTTTATCCCTGCCACCCACCGGCACCCCTGACTTGGGCTCCTCCTTGTGCACCTTGCACGGGACACAGCCCGGCAGTGGCAAGACTTACCCAAGGGCAAGAAGGGTGTGGTTTGTACGTTCTAGGCATGGATTGTTGAGTGAGATGGGAGAGATTTAATCCATGTATCGAACGCATTTGTAAAGCTTAAAGCCTCCTTTACTCTTGAGAGCCTTGTTGTGAGGATTGGGCAGGGAATTGTACCCCTCCGTGGGAAGTTAGGGCCTTTGTCAGGCCGGGAACCCTTGTACAGCCATTCCCAAGAGGTAGGAACAGCTACCGTGTGGTACTCGGCCGTGGGCAGACCGCCGTCTTAGCTCAGCCGACAGTTGACAGCTTGTAAGCACCAGTGGGCAGATTGCATTCTTAGCCCAGCCGGCAGTTGGCAGTGCGTGGACGACGTTCGGCCAGCGTGGAGAAGACGGACAGCTTGTAGACTTCAGCCCGGGCAGAGTGGTATAGGTTGACAGACCAGCTACACCTCGTTGTGAGCTGCGCGTCGTCATGTGCCGGGAGGCTGAGCAGCTGCAAGTGTAGATTGTTTTCAGATTTCAGTGGTGTTCAGCTGGAAGTTGGTGGCATACCGTTTCAGACTCAGCCAGCCGTGTAGGGTAATTTCAGCTTCGTCAAGTTCCGAGCATGGCAGATTGGGACAATAGGGATCCCTACGATGAACCGACCTACCGTTGTCGCTCATCCGTGGGAGGCTATTATAAGGAGGACGATGGTGGAGGTTACTACGAAGGACGATGTGGCAGCTATGGAGAACGATCCCTATGCGCGCCCGAGGAGTCCTACTATTTAGCCGATTCTTATGTGGGAAATGAGAATGGGGATTATGCTGCCCAAGGGGGCAGTGAGCTACGTAATCATGAACCTAGACATGATCGAGGAGAGCTTGAGAGCAATGAGGGTTCTGGTTACGAATACCAATATTACTTTGAGGAGTTGGGAGGCCAAGACGAGCGAGGGGCTGAGTTCCATGACCCAGCCAGCTATCACATCCACGAGAGACAAGTTGAGGGCAGATTCTACACTACCCTAGAAGACTGCCCAATGGGCTACACTCGAGGGAAGGATGGATACCCAACCGGGCAGGAGAACGTTGAGTGGCAGTGGGTGGACCATGTGCAAACGGACTGGAGGAGTATAGGAAGTAGAGCGAAGGAAGAGCACCGGCCTTCCAAAGAGGTGAATAGACATGGCTGGACTGAAAGCCATGCCTCCCGCGGCAGCTCCGGGCACCACTCAGCCACACATAAATCACCAAGGGTGGGAAACTCGGAGTGGATGTTCCAACCGAGATGGGCACCCACAACTTCCTATCACATGTATACATCTGGCCAGCGATCTAGATCTGGACGCCAAACCCAAGCTAAGGGGGCTGATGACAACTCGGCTCCCACCAAACAGACCAGATCTTGTGAGGGCAGGATAGAGGTATATCCGGGTCAGAACGATCATGGAAAACTTCCACTCGGTGCAGAGATTAAAAAGGACACATCATCAATGAATGTAGGGGTGGGCTCAACCGTAGAGGGAAAGGTAACAATTTCAGAACTAGGCCAGCATTTTAACGAGCTCAGCGCCACTTTGGAGAAGAGTTTTCGTGCCACACTCCAGCGTTTTGGTTCTGAAATAAGAACAGCCATAGCACCAGTCCAGGAGAGGGAAGAGACCTTGGAGCAGCTTGCAGTAGGAGCCCTTGGGCATGTCGATGCCGCCGCGTCTCATCCACCCCATAGAGGACTCCAACCGGCTGAGGGGCCCCGGAACCTTCCCCTTTTCGTTGAAGACAACAGCCTTCCCTCGGTCACGTTCATGACTGATCACGAGCAGCCATCCCACCTAATGATCAGTCCCATGAGCGAACCAGATCGGCTCCAGCCTATGATGAATCAGTGGGAAACCATCGAAAGCGACACCCCACCGGTCCCACCTATGTCTGGGCACTCGCAATCCCTACAACCGTTGTCTTCCCATAAGGAGAAAGAACATACCAAGCGTGGAATGAATTTCAGACGTAAGGTGAAGTGGAAAATCAGATTTGAGGGTAGACAGGTGCCTCCCTTTCGAAAACAGGATATGGCTGCAAGGGAAACCAAGTCGGAGTGTGGACCATGCATGCTCCAGCAGGACGGAACCCAGCCGAGCTCAGAGGATCCGTTTGCTGCTTATAGCCATGTCTACCGCGGTCTGGAATGCCAAGGCATGGCCGAGATCAAAGGGAAGAAGGGGGCGACCGAATCAAGCCTAGAAGAGACTGCAAGTTGTACCAGCCGAATGAGGGTTGAATTCCGGGAGGCACAGCTTAGGGAAACCTCCAACGGAGAGCCGATCCCCTATACCATGGCGAATGGGACTGAGAGCTTAGCAGCCCTATCGTCACTCCCTAGTGAGAGGGGTGATTCACCAACGCAAGCAGAAAGCGTAGCCCCTTACAAGCAGATTCTCATGGGCTTAGAATGGCAGATCAAGGCTAGAGAGGTTGAGAGGGATGAACATCGAACGCTTGCTGGAAAGGAGGAAACGGGGGAGTCTCTTATTCCCACTAATGCGCTAACAAGCGTTGCACCGCCCTCCCGAGCTGGTTCAGCAACTGTTAGAGAGCAATCTGTAGCCCCCATCTCAAGATGTATCAGCTTGGAGGTTATAGAGATGCCGAGCAGGAATGGGACTAAGGTCGACGTTGAGCTAGCTAGACCTCTAGTCAAGGAGGACGATGAGACACCCGCCCCCAGCCAAGGACGAGGACCCTTGCTGATCGTGCACAGCCAAGATCCACTAAAACATGTTGAGGAGCCGGTTGCATTCGGCCAAGTCTATCTCAGACCAGAATGGTTGAAGGTAGCCAAGATCAGAGTGATGAATGCGCCCATAGCCACGGGGGTGTGGGCAGGACTTATGACAGCCGCAATTCCTTACGTGTGAATGGGTCTTCCCCAAACAAGGGGCGTCGGGCTGAAGAGGTGTTAAGGACAAGTGTTCCTCCCACCCAACCGGTAGCCCTCTTACCTTGGCATAAACACGCGGGAGTCTTGGAAAAGGGACCTCCCGGGGTGGGGTACTTCGTTGATGATGTGGTAGCACCTCCCCACCGAGCCGGGCATGCGAGGGAAGTGGGGACCCCATGTTGGGCAGCACGGAAAAACAAAGGCAGTTCTCCCCTATATACTTACTCTAACCGACGAGGGTCGACCAGAAACAGAGGGCCTGAGGGTCTTCCCCAACCAGCACCGAGGGGAAGGCTGAACCCACGGTGGCCACCACCAAGCCGGAGAATTCCTTCCGGGTATGGCCACGGCCCAAACAATACTAAGTGCGGCCCGTATGGGCCGCCCTCTAGTCTCAAGGAGAAACCGAGAAGAGACAAAGCCACCACCGGAACACTCAAGGGGAGTGGTGCAGCGGTAACCCAACTAGAGAATGAGGCCTACGAGGAGGCTGGCCGTGATACCTTGCCTAATCTTACCAGCATTGAGGCGAATGGGTGGTCCCTACCATGTCATTCCCAACACCACATTGGAGTGACTCCAGCGCCCTTTCTGATTGATACACCCTTCGGAATCATAGCCAGCGGGAGTGAGTTGGCTGAAGTCGCAGGCAGAAGCCGTAGCCTAAGCCATGTGAAGGAGCTGCGAAGGGGTTTTAAGGCGCGACTCCCTAATACTCTAAGGGCTGCTACAAGGAGCCACCTTGCTATCACAGCCCTACACGGGCGTCATATGGGAGATATTAAAGCCGCTAGAGCTCAAGGGAACGACCCCACAGCCAAAGAAAGCCCCCGCGCCATAGTGCACCCTTGGTGTTTTTTCCTAGTCCCTGGCAGCATCGAACACATGCACTTTCCAGCAAACCGGGACTTCAATTCTATGGCCATGAAGGAGGAATCCACCGGAGATGAAGTAGGCAAGCTCCAAGCCACCGTGAGGGGCAACTTACTAGTGATCAGGAAGCTCGACCAGCCCCATCCGAAGTCGTCTTCTTTCGAGCCCTCCTTCTTTCCTCCAAGAGGTAACCACACCCGTAGGGGGTTGAAGGCTAATGGTGTGGGGATTTTAGTCCGACAAGCTACCAATCAAGCCAAAGCGTTTGAGGTCATGGCAGGAGGTTCTTGTAGGCAGCCTACGCCTGACATGTTGCACCCAAGAGTAGCGAGATGGGCCAACCCGAAAGGGCCTACCAAGTTACGAAAGAAGCCCACGGCACGGGGAGAAATGTATAGTTACTTGCCTTGGGATCCCGGTGGTAGAAAGCCTTCTCTGGGGATCACTAAATGCCACCGTAGTAGACAGCGTCGCAAGCACGGGTGGAAAGTAGAGAAGGCGGGCCGTATGCCAGGGAGGTTACTTTTGGTAGGAGCCTGCGGACAGGCTCCATCTAAGGGGGATGGATCTGATACGGCCCATCCGTCGGCGACCAGGACGAGGGCCGTGGCCGGCACCGAGAGGGCGAGAGGCCACGCACAACCGACGGCCAAGGTGGCCCACGCGCAAGGAGGAAGGGGTGGAGACCCCGGGTCTGCGCAGAGGGAGGTTACAGTCTGCAGCAGAGAGCTTGACTTCACTCAGGAGCAGCCGCGGGAAGCTAGTTCCGCGGCCCGGCAGAGGACGCGCCAGGCAGGGCAAGACGCGCGGGGAGGCTTGGCCTCCATCGCCCGGGCAGGGGCGAGGACAGAGGATGCCGAGGAAGGCGAGGGCGCCGAGCATCACCCGGCCGAGCAGCGGCCAGAGGCAGACGAGGCAGGCGACAGCATCGCTGGCTGTTGCCCAGTTGATCCGCAGCCACCGCCGAGCGACACCCGAGCGCCCGGCGGACTGGCCGACGGGCTCGCGGGCGACGCACAGGGCAGCACGGCCACAGGCGGACGAGAGGGCGCGGCAGCGCCCGGTCGAGAAGGCTGGGCCGCGACAGGCAGACAGGCGGCCAGAGAGAGCTCAGCGGGACACGCCCACCTTGTGACGCCTGACACCACGCTATAGGCGAGACACTGTATAGGGGGGACACCTTGGGAATAACCGGACACGGATCCAGAGTTGTGAGGCGGGTCGGCCCGTCGTTTTTGTAGACCCGGATCCATGCGTAGTCTTATGGATCCGGGCGCGGGTTTTTGGGGGATCCGGACTGGGGTCCGGACCCGCTCTTCTTATCGTCTTCCTCCTTTATAACAGGGAGGAAGCCATTGTTGCTTCCTTATGCTTTGAGAGAGGATTCCCAAGAGGGTCGTTCCTGGAGGTTCTTCCCAGAAGGTCGCCGGAAGCTTTTCCCGGGGGCAGCCCCCTTGGATTCCATCTCATTTCATCAATGAGAATGATGATTTCTTCTTCCTCTTCTTCTCCATGTGCACCTTCGTTTCCAGCTCCCATGGCTGCCGTGGAGGAGTTCTCCCTCGACTGAAGCACATTCCAGCGAGAGGAGACTCCAACCGGAAGCCACCCCACGCGTTTCTCACCGATCTCCCTCTTCCATCCGACGCCAAATCCACCGCCCGATCCTCCGTTAGCCTCCCAACCGACTGCGTTCCTCCCTGCGTTTTCCCCTTCACCGTGGACAGGTGATACCAACTTGTTGCGACCCACAGCCAAGAGGGATGCCGGAGGCAGCCGTCCGTGGTCGCTGATCGCCAAGATCTCGCACGGGGGAGGAATCCAAGGGGGCTGCCGCCGCGAAAAGCTTCCGGTGACCTTCTGGGAAGAACCTCCAGGAACGACCCTCTTGGGAATCCTCTCTCAAAGCATAAGAAACATCCATGGCTTCCTCCCCTTTATAAAGGAAGAAGACGAAGAATAAAAGCGGGTCCGGACCCCAGTCCGGATCCCCCAAAATGTCCGCGCCCGGATCCATAAGACTACGCATGGTTCCGGGTCTACAAAAATGACGGGCCGACCTGCCTTACAACTCCGGATCCGTGTCCGGTTATTCCCAAGGTGTCCCCCCTATACAGTGTCACGCCTCTAGCGTGGTGTCAAGCATCACCGCGTGGGCGTGTCCCGTCAAAGGGACACGCGTGTCCCGCTGAAGCCCTCTCTGGCTGGTGTCTGCCTGCCGCTGCCGAGCGCGTCGGCCGCAAGCCCGTCGGCCAGCCCGCCGGGCGCTCGGTCGTCGCTCGGCGGTGGTTGCGGGTCAATTGGGCAACAGCCAGCGATGCTGTCGCCCGCCTCTCCTGCCTCTAGCCGCTGTTCGGCCAGGTAATGCTCAGCGCCCTCGCCATCCTCGGCATCCTCCGTCCTCGCCCCTGCTCGGGCGATGGAGGCCAAGCCTCCCGGCGCGTCCTCTGCCGGGCCGCGGAACTAGCTTCCCGCGGCTGCTCCTGAGTGAAGTCAAGCTCTCTGCTGCAGACTGTAACCTCCCTCTGCGCAGACCCGGGGTCTCCACCCCTTCCTCCTGGCGCGTGGCCTGTCCCGCCTATGAGCTGCGTGCGGCCTGGCGTCCTGGCGTTGCCGGCTGTGGCCCTCTTCGTGGACGCCGAAGGTTGGGCCGTATCAGATCCATCCCCCTTAGATGGAGCATGTCCCCATGCTCCTACCATAAGTAACCTCCCTGGTATACGGCCCGCCTTCTCTACTTTCCACCCGTGCTTGCGACGCTGCCTACTACGGTGGCACTTAGTGATCCCCAGAAAAGGCTTTCTACCACCGGGATCCCAAGGCAAGTAACTATACATTTCTCCCCGTGCCGTGGGCTTCTTTCGTAACTTGGTAGGCCCTTTCGGGTTGGCCCATCTCGCTACCCTTGGGTGCAACATGTCAGGCGTAGGCTGCCTCCAAGAACCTCCTGCCACGACCTCAAACGCTTTGGCTTGATTGGTAGCTTGTCGGACTAAAATCCCCACACCATTAGCCTTCAACCCCCTACGGGTGTGGTTACCTCTTGGAAGAAAGAAGGAGGGCTCGAAAGAGGACGACTTTAGATGGGGCTGGTCGAGCTTCCTGATCACGAGTAAGTTGCCCCTCACGGTGGCTTGGAGCCTGCCTACTTCATCTTCGGTGGATTCCTCCCTCATGGCCATGGAATTGAAGTCCCGGTTTGCTGGAAAGTGCATGGGTTCGATGCAGCCAGGGACTAGGGGAAAACACCAAGGGTGCACTATGGCGCGGGGGCTTTCTTTGGCGGTGGGGTCGTTCCCTTGAGCTCTAGCGGCTTTAATATCTCCCATATGACGCCCGTGTAGGGCTGTGATAGCAAGGTGGCTCCTTGTAGCAGCCCTTAGAGTATTAGGGAGTCGCGCCTTAAAACCCCTTCGCAGCTCCTTCACATGGCTCAGGCTATGGCTTCCTCCTGCGACTTCAGCCAACTCACTCCCGCTGGCTATGATCCCAAAGGGTGTATCAAACGGAAAGGGCGCGGGAGTCACTCCAACGTGGTGTTGGGAATGACATGGCAGGGGCCACCCTTTCGCCTTAACGCTGGTAAGATTAGGCATGGTATCACGGCCAGCCTCCTCGTAGGCCTCACTCTCTCGTTGGGTTACCGCTGCACCACTCCCCTTGAGTGCTCCGGTGGTGGCCTTGTCTCTTCTCGGTTTCTCCTTGAGACTAGAGGGCGGTCCATACGGGCCGCACTTAGTAGCGTTTGGACCATGGCCATACCCGGAAGGAATTCTCCGGCTTGGTGGTAGCCACCGTTGGCTCAGCCTTCCACTTGGTGCTGGTTGGGGAAGACCCTCAGGCTCTCTGTTTCTGGTCCACCCTTGTCGGTCAAAGTAAGGAGACATGGAAGAACTGCCTTTGTTTTTCCGTGCTGCCCAACATGGGATTCCCACTTCCCTCGCATGCCCGGCTCGGTGGGGAGGTGCTACCACATCATCAACGAAGTACCCCACCTCGGTAGGTCCCTTTCCCAAGAAACCCGCGTGTTTATGCCAAGGTAGGAGGGCTACCGGTTGGGTGGGAGGAGCACTTGTCCTTAACACCTCTTCAGCCCGACGCCCCTTGTTTGGGGAAGACCCATTCACACGTAAGGAATTGCGGCTGTCATAAGTCCTGCCCGCACCCCCCGTGGCTATGGGCGCATTCATCACTCTGATCTTGGCTACCTTCAACCATTCTGGTCCGAGATAGACTTGGCTGAATGCACCGGCTCCTCAACATGTTTTAGTGGATCTTGGCTGTGCACGATCAGCAAGGGTCCTCGTCCTTGGCTGGGGGCGGGTGTCTCATCGTCCTCCTTGACTAGAGGTCTAGCTAGCTCAACGTCGACCTTAGTCCCATTCCTGCTCGGCATCTCTATAACCTCCAAGCTGATACAACTGGCGGTCCCTTCTAAACTTGATTCGGTCGCCCCCTTTTTCCCTTTGATCTCGGTCATGTCTTGGCATTCCAGACCGAGGTCGACATGGGTATAAGCAGCAAACGGACCCTCTGAGCTCGGCTGGGTTCCCTCCCGCTGGAGCATGCATGGTTCACACTCCGACTTGGTTTCCCTTGCTGCCATATCCCGTTTTCGCAAGTGAGGCAACCGCCTATCCTCAAATCTGATTTTCCACTTTACCTTACGTCTGAAACTCATTCCACGCTTGGTATGTTCCTTCTCCTCATGGGAAGACAACGGTCGTAGGGATTGTGAGTACCCAGACATAGGTGGGACCTGTGGTGGGGTGTCGCTTTCGATGGGTTCCCACTGATTCATCATAGGTTGGAGCTGATATGGTTTGCTCATGGGACTGATCATTAGGTGGGAGGGCTGCTCGGGATCAGTCATGAATGTGACAGGGGGAAGGCTGTTGTCCTCAATGAAAAGGGGAAGGTTCCGGGGCTCCTCGGCCGGTTGGAGCCTTCTATGGGGTGGATGAAACGTGGTGGCATCGACATGCCCAAGGGCTCCTTTTGCAAGCTGCTCCCGGGTCTCTTCCCTCTCCTGAACCGGTGCTATGGCTGACCTTATTTCAGAACCAAAACGCTGGAGTGTGGCACGAAAACTCCTCTCCAAAGTGGCGCTGAGCTCGTTAAAATGCTGGCCTAGTTCCGACATCGTTACCTTTCCCTCTATGGTTGAGCCCACCCCTACATTCATTGATGATGTGTCCTTTTTAATCTCTGCACCGAGTGGAAGTTTTTCATGATCGTTCTGACCCGGATATACCTCTATCCTGCCCTCACAAGATCTGGTCTGTTTGGTGGGAGCCGAGTTGTCATCAGCCCCCTTAGCTCGGGTTTGGCGTCCAGGTCTAGATTGCTGGTCAGATGTATACATTGGATAGGGAGTTTTGGGCGCCCATCTCGGTTGGAACCTCCACTCCGAGTTCCCCACCCTTGGTGATTTATGTGTGGCTGAGTGGTGCCCCGAGCTGCCGCGGGAGGCATGGCTTTCAGTCCAGCCATGTCTACTCACCTCTTTGGAAGGCCGGTGCTCTTCCTTCGCTCTACTTCCTATACTCCTCCAGTCCGCTTGCACATGGTCCACCCACTGCCACTCAACGTTCTCCTGCCCGGTTGGGTATCCATCCTTCCCTCGAGTGTAGCGCATTGGGCAGTCTTCTAGGGCAGTGTAGAATCTGCCCTCAACTTGCCTCTCGTGGATGTGATAGCTGGCTGGGTCATGGAACTCAGCCCTTCGCTCGTCTTGGCCTCCCAACTCCTCAAAGTAATATTGGTATTCGTAACCAGAACCCTCATTGCTCTCAAGCTCTCCTCGATCATGTCTAGGTTCATGATTACGTAGCTCACTGCCCCCTTGGGCAGCATAATCCCCATTCTCATTTCCCACATAAGAATCGGCTAAATAGTAGGACTCCTCGGGCGCGCATAGGGGTCGTTCTCCATAGCTGCCACATCGTCCTTCGTAGTAACCTCCACCATCGTCCTCCTTATAATAGCCTCCCACGGATGAGAGACAACGGTAGGTCGGTTCATCGTAGGGATCCCTATTGTCCCAATCTGCCATGCTCGGAACTTGACGAAGCTGAAATTACCCTACACGGTTGGCTGAGTCTGAAACGGTATGCCACCGCCCACTGAGGTCTGCCCGTAACACTCGGCTCGAAACTGCTGCCTTCAACGTTGCAATCTGCCCACCCTGGTGCTTACAAGCTGTCAACTGTCGGCTGAGCTAAGACGGCGGTCTGCCCACGGCCGAGTATCACACGGTAGCTGTTCCTACCTCTTGGGAATGGCTGTACAAGGGTTCCCGGCCTGACAAAGGCCCTAACTTCCCACGGAGGGGTACAATTCCCTGCCCAATCCTCACAACAAAGCTCTCAAGAGTAAAGGAGGCTTTAAGCTTTACAAAGGCGTTCGATACATGGATTAAATCTCTCCCATTTCACTCAACAATCCATGCCTAGAACGTACAAACCACGCCCTTCTTGCCCTTAGGTAAGTCTTCCCACTGTCGGGCTATGTCCCGTGCCAGGTGCACAAGGAGGAGCCCAAGTCAGGGGTGCCGGTGGCAGGGATAAAGCAAATACAACCTCCCTCGCAACTATAGGGTGAGGCGAAGGGAACCTGGTCATGGGGGCTAAAACCGGCAGCCGTGCTGCACCCCCGTATTCAGCAGCCTCGCTCCTTCGATGGGTGGCGCCTCCAAGCAATGCAGCCGAATGTAGCTCCTTGTCAAGCAAAGGGAGCAACAGTAGTCACTGAAAAGTATAGCAGCAACTAAAATGGGAGAAGGGGATGCACGTCACCGTGAACAAGAAAACCCCTAAGTGCTGTAGCGTGTAGGGGGAAGCAATCGCTGGAATGGCGCCAGCGAACGCCCTTCCTTCTCCCACGTCCAGCCCAGTCGAGTGCTAGCTGGACCTCCTCCTCAGCTACGGTGGGTGGTCCTCGGAATCAGGTCGTCGAGGTAGTATAGCTCCTTGCTCGCACAGCTCAGTCCAATAAAAGAAGACAAGCACAATCAAAGACAGTTCATGAGTACGAGCAAGTAAGGTAAGTGCTTGGAAATGTCACCAGATGCACGAGTAAACCCCAGGAGAAGATGTAGATGGGGTGTGGCAATCGCCGGAAGCGCCGGCGGACGCGTATTCTCCTTGAATTTCGGAGTCACAGAAAGTGACACCTCAACCTTGTTTTCCAGATGGTCGACTGGCTCAGAACGGATTTCAGGCGGCTTCTCAGACCAGTCTCCAGTTAAAAATCCATATCTCCCAGCTCCGATGTCCAAAAATCGCAAAAACGGTGCCTAAATTTTCTTAAGATCCGTGGCTTTCCAACGCCACCAAAAGCATCGGCATCCGATCAACACAGAAGAATTCGGAGTAGTTCAAAGTGACGCCTCAGACGGGCGTCGCAGGTAGGTTTAGGCTGTGTATCAGTCAGAAAAAGTAGCCCAGACCAGTCCTCACTCAATCGACTGCCCCGGATCGACCTTGCGTCCAAATGAGCTGAAATTTGGCTGGCAAAAAGTAGACAAACAGCCGGTTCCAACGCACCTAAGACCTCAGAAAACCGATCCCTGAGCAGGCTGCACCGATCGCTGAAAGTTGGTGTACATTCTGGAAAAACGGAGAACTGATAACGCTGTAATCTGCCTTGGATGGTGTCCTGGTAGGCGGACACGTGCGACGAGGGTGAAGACACGTCGGACACGCGGGCGCCCCTTTGTATTCTGGCAGGACTCGTGTGATGCGGGACACAGTGTCCTTGAGGTCGGAGGTGAAACGGGATTCGAGGCGGGACACGGCGGGACACGGTCGAGTTGTGATGGAAGACTCGACGGGACTCGCGTGTCACTACGATCCGCTCCTGATTCTGACACGTAACACGGACACGCTGCCGGGGACCGAAGAACACGGCGAATCTCGACGGAATATTCCACCGAGATTCGTCGATTTCGCCGGAATTTCTCGCGATCGCCGGAAAACGCAGAAAACAGCCGGAGATGTTCAGAAGCTGATTCCGGAGCCAATTCTTAACCAAAATCGACGATTCAAAGCTCAATCTGCTCGGAATTTAGTCTATAATGTTTGTGTATGCTCATCAACACGGATTAAACAACGAATCAACCAGAATCAAGGCCGGAATAGACGGATGTCGCCGGAAAGAGGAAAAACAGGAAAAACGGATTCAAATGCAGGAGAAATCTACGGTTAATCTGCAGAAATTCATGGGGATTGCACTAACCGTTCAAAGATCAACCAATTCGGGGTTGATCGGCCGCTGGACAACAAGAAATCCACCTTCAATCGACTGAAATCCGTCGGAGTTCGCCGGCGAGGGTGAAAACGCCTGAAAAACCAGTCCGTCTTCAAAATTCGATATCTCCCTCCAGAATGCTCCAAAAATCGCCCAAAAATTCCACAACACTCCCAAGATGTATACGAAGAAGTTGGGTAAGTGCTCGACAGAGGAATCTCGCCCAGAAATTAGCGCCGTCGATCTGAACAGACCCCTGCGCTCGGTTTTCCCTTCTCAGGCGAACAACAACAAAACCTTCAAAAATCTGACTCCTCAAGCCGTGCGACGGCTCTGATACCAACTTGTTGCGACCCACAGCCGAGAGGGATGCCGGAGGCAGCCGTCCGTGGTCGCTGATCGCCCTGGATCTCGCACGGGGGAGGAGTTCTCCAATGTAACAGTAACCTGTCCCCGGTGAACGGGAAAACGCAGGGAGGAACGCAGTCGGTTGGGAGGCTAACGGAGGATCGGGCGGTGGATTTGGCGTCCGATGGAAGAGGGAGATCGGTGAGAAACGCGTGGGGTGGCTTCCGGTTGGAGTCTCCTCTCGCTGGAATGTGCTTCAGTCGAGGGAGAACTCCTCCACGGCAGCCATGGGAGCTGGAAACGAAGGTGCACAGGGAGAAGAAGAGGAAGAAGAAATCATCATTCTCATTGATGAAATGAGATGGAATCCAAGGGGGCTGCCGCCAAGAAAAGCTTCCGGCGACCTTCTGGGAAGAACCTCTAGGAACGACCCTCTTGGGAATCCTCTCTCAAAGCATAAGGAAGCAACAATGGCTTCCTCCCTGTTATAAAGGAGGAAGACGATAAGAAGAGCGGGTCCGGACCCCAGTCCAGATCCCCCAAAAACCCGCGCCCGGATCCATAAGACTACGCATGGATCCGGGTCTACAAAACGACGGGCCGACCCGCCTCACAACTCCGGATCCGTGTCCGGTTATTCCCAAGGTGTCCCCCCTATACAGTGTCTCGCCTATAGCGTGGTGTCAGGCGTCACAAGGTGGGCGTGTCCCGTCAAAGGGACACGCGTGTCCCGCTGAGCTCTCTCTGGCCGCCTGTCGCGGCCCAGCCTTCTCGGCCGGGCGCTGCCGCTGCCGAGCGCTCTCGGCCGGGCGCTGCCGCGCCCTCTCGTCCGCCTGTGGCCGTGCTGCCCTGTGCGTCGCTCGCGGGCCCGTCGGCCAGTCCGCCGGGCGCTCGGGTGTCGCTCGGCGGTGGCTGCGGATCAACTGGGCAACAGCCAGCGATGCTGTCGCCTGCCTCTGGCCGCTGCTCGGTCGGGTGATGCTCGGCGCCCGCGCCTTCCTCGGCATCCTCTGTCCTCGCCCCTGCCCGGGCGATGGAGGCCAAGCCTCCCGACGCGTCTTGCCCTGCCTGGCGCGTCCTCTGCCGGGCCGCGGAACTAGCTTACCGCGGCTGCTCCTGAGCGACGTCCACCTTTCTGCCGCAGACTGTAACCTCCCTCTGCTCAAAACCGGGGTCACCGCCCCTTCCTCCTTGCGCGTGGGCCACCTTGGCCGTCGGCTGTGCGTGGCCTCTCGCCCTCTTGGTGCCGGCCACGGCCCTCGTCCTGGTCGCCGAAGGATGGGCCGTATCAGATCCTGTCCGCAGGCTCCTACCAAAAGTAACCTCCCTGGCATACGGCCCCGCCTTCTCTACTTTCCACCCGTGCTTGCGACGCTGTCTATACGGTGGCATTTAGTGATCCCCAGACAAGGCTTTCTACACTGGTATCTTCCAAACTGAAGCTTCCTCGTGGTTCTTGGCTTTAAAATGCATAACTTTAATTTTCAATTGTTTTGAAATATGTTGATCTATAACTGTTTGTTTTGATTGCTACTATACTTTGAACTGCAGATCTTTGAGAAAAGACCTACCAAGATTAAGAACTATGGGATTTGGCTCCGTTACCAGAGCAGGACTGGGTATCACAACATGTATAAGGAATACCGAGACACCACTCTTAATGGTGCTGTTGAACAGATGTACGATGAGATGGCTTCTCGACATCGTGTAAGGTTCTCATGCATTCAAATAATCAAGACTTCTATAGTGCCTGCTAAGCTGTGCAAGAGGGAGAATACCAAGCAGTTTCATGACTCCAAAATCAAGTTTCCTTTGATCTATAAGAAGTTGAGGCCCCCTACCAGAAAGCTGAAGACCACCTTCAAGGCCTCGAGGCCTAACTTGTTCATGTAATTCTGGTT
Organism: Nymphaea colorata; assembly: GCF_008831285.2. Taxonomy (NCBI): domain Eukaryota; kingdom Viridiplantae; phylum Streptophyta; class Magnoliopsida; order Nymphaeales; family Nymphaeaceae; genus Nymphaea; species Nymphaea colorata. The sequence goes on from NC_045140.1 coordinate 11,338,829, forward strand.
GATGAGAAGCTTTAGTATTACCGATCTATCAGTTGATTTAACAGTCGTGAGGTGTAGGAAAATCAATTGGACATCTATTAGCAAGGCCAGTGGCTACTTTTTCTCCTCAAACATATTTTAAATCCTGGATTTTTGCTGTGGAAGTAATTGTCGGTTGTTCTTGTTATCCTTGAGATAAGTTACATTTCCAGATTGTTAAACTTATAATCTGCTCATTTTATCCCACTGTCCCCTAATCCTGGATTTCTGCTGTGGAAATAATTGTCGTGGTTGTTCTTGTTGTCCTTGAGATAAGTCACATTTCCAGTTTGTTAGACTTTATGATCTACTCATTTTATCCCACTGACCACTGTCCCCGGTTAATGGGCAACTTCTTCATTTTGATCTCGCTCTCTCTCCACGCATGACATTCAGAATTAAGTATGATATTTATAATCTTTGATGATCCGACAGCGCTCTCTCAAGTGCTTTGAGTGTTTTCAGCAATCGGTATTGGACATTTAGTCCTATGGTAAGTTCATAACGAAATATTTGGATTAAAGTCTCAACGTACTGGACGGACAACTTAACATTTTTGTTTAACATGTTTTGGTACCCGTTTTTCTTGGTGTCTTATTAGGTCTCTTATTATGTGCGTGTGTCTGAAGATTTTTGCTGCCCAGTTGGTGTTGCTATTAAATAAACCTGAGGAGGTTTCTATGGAGTGCGTATTTTATGCGGTCAGATTGTGCAAGAAATTCAGTTGATTTATCCGAATATAATTGTATAGAACTCAACTTTACCCCAACTTATAGATAATTAAAAATAAAAGTTCAAGGTATGATCAAATTCTTCTCCAAGCTGGTGCACTTCACGTACTTTGCCTTTAACCTTTAATATTTGAAGTCACGATCTTATTGGTTTTTTGTCTCTTTTGTGATAACAGGAAGGAGGAAACACATAGATAATATATTGGGTATAATCTTAATCCTATCAGCCAATTCTTACTAGTAAGGGTGTAGTAGGGTCTGTGAGATGGATCAGTCAGCAGATTACATCGAATTGAATATCAGTTAGTTGCATCGATATCATCTATTCTAGCATGACCAAATACCCTCAATTTCATATCATCTCTTCTATCGTTACCAGATACCTTCAATGTCTATTATCTTCGTTCTTGTGAGGTGCTTGTAGTGGTGTGGGTTTTGAACTTTCTCATGCTGAGCTCCTCCACATGTAGCTCAAAAATTAGACCATGCTTAGGGTTGCTTTAGGGCTCATTTGGCAATAATAACAAATTTGTTGAATTTGCCTTAAAAATTAGGGCAAATGCGAGGAACGTTTTGTAAAAGTGTTTTATAGATCTGCCTTAATTTTTAAGGTAGGTTTATGAGATAGTAACATTTTGTTTTTTTCTGTTGCCAAACTTAAATATTTGAAAGGTGAATTCAGCCTAGATGGCCTTGAGAGGTGTAATATAACAACTGGTTGGGCCAATGGCGGAGGCAGAAAATTTTTATGGAGGAACACTCATTCATAGAGTTTCATACCCAAAAACACTCACGTGTATAACAAAACAAATATTTGACGATTTTGGGGTGAAAATAAAGAAACATTGGGGGGTTGGTGTGGGCAATGAGCACATATGTAGCTTCGCCACTGGGTTGGGCTAGTGGATGTATAGCATGTGTTGCCAGTCTGGTACGTATACCTCTGTGCCATGTGAAATAGGAGCATTATTATAACTTGTACATGTAGTGCTTATACAAGGTACTGACCCAGCCATGAACCCTGAGGGCAAAGGGGAAAGGGGAGAGCTATGTTTCTTATCCAAGCAGACAGATTATTCCTCCGCTCACCTGGAATTGACCAAGATGAAAGCTGCCGCAAGCTCTAACCAGTTTTATCAATTTTGGGCGAGCAAGTTGTAAGAGCAACTTTGTGAAAGATGGTGATGATCCTAGATCAAGTCTTAACATGCAGCTTATGCATTTGGAGTTTTTCCATAGTGTTTGTCGTAATTGAAATTGGTGGTTGGGGCTCACCTAGTGCTTCATTTTTGAGGAGCAAAATATTAGGGCTGTTTGATCACCCTGGATCTTAGATCTAAGGTGATATAAGATATTGAGGTCCTAAATTCCAAGACTTTCGATTATTTATTTTAAAAAAAATTGAGAATTTTCTTTTTTGAAGCATACAAGAGCAATTATGTGAATTTATAACTTCAAGGAGTATAGCACAACTAGGCGGCTATGTTTCAATTCCTATGGTCACTTTCATGCTCCATTACATTTCTCTTTTGAGCTATAAACAATGGCCAAGTGCAATACTTTAGTTGAAGGGCGTAGTATAGGTGCACTTAGACCCCGAAATAAAAGTGTAGCCTTGGGGATTTTCAATAAAAGGCAGTTTTCCATAATAAAGTAATAAACTACATGAAATTAGAATGATTGCATGTTTAATCTGTGGATCACAAGTGAAGCAGCTTTTCTTCTGAGTAGATATTTAGGCTAGGTTTGTTTCCCCTTGGATGATGGATCAATCTCAAATCCACTATGCACGATATCCACTGTTTAAACAAAATAGTAGATTTCGACTGCTAACTTGTTAAAAACTGTTGACCGGACCCCAAATCCATGGAGATGAAAATATGTAGCAACAGGAGGATGAAGGAAACATGGCCTTATGGATGAGCTCAGCTCTGCGATAAGCAAATGTGGCCCGGGAGGGATAATGAGGATCTTAAATTCATGGCTCCCAATTTTATAGTTTTTAAGAATAATGAATTTGAACTTAACTTTGGATCTAACCCTCGAAATTAAAATTGTTCTCGAAAATTCTGTGCAAGAAATAGAAGGGTTTGTTATGCATCAGCCATATGCATCATGTTCTTCTTCACTAGAATTGGACAGCAGGAAGATTGCTGTGATTTTATTTTCTTACTATTCCGGATGAGCTATACCTAATTATAAACATGGAAGGAAGAATTTGGTCCAATCTAATTGTCGATAAGAGTCTTATTCTTCTTAACTGCACTTCTGATGAGGGAATAGACTCATTTAAGCACGTCAAAATTGTCAAGAACGCTAGTTTTTACAAATCTTGTGGGTGCTTGGATGATACCCTCAACAAACTTGGTTTTGTAAAAATAAATTTTTGTGAAAACTTGATTAAATATTCAGTTTTCGAAATCTTGTTTGGAAGGGGCAAAGTTGATTTTACCTGAAAAGCTTTTCGTTAAAACGTAGTTTTGACAAAATCAAGATTTGATGTCATCCAAACGCACTTCAAATGATGTTTTGAAGGCAAGACCACGTTATGAGCTATCTTCCAAATGCCCACTTAAGCTATTAAGGCGAAAGCAAACAATGTTTCAGCAAAGTAAAGCTTTGATGTAATCCAAATTCAACTTAATTGATGCTTTGAAGGCAAAACCTTGTTTTTTAAGCTATCATCCAAATACCTCCATAAATTAATGAAGTAAAAAAAAAAACGGTTTCTTTCTTATGAGCATTATAAAAAGGCGGTCTTCGAACTGAATGGACTGATTCACTGGTTCCGTTCAGTTAGTTGTGAATATAGCTGGGCTACTAGGTGCTTCGTTGTGGAGTCCTCATGCATGCCTTTGCGAACACATTCTATGATATAATACTCTAAGTGTGTTTTAGAAGTCCTTACATATGTGGCTGCAAGCTTCGCCTTACGACTCAGTGCATCTGCCACGGCATTGGTTCTTTATCTGCCACGGCATTGGTTCTTTATGCCTTGTACTCCAACGCAAAACCAAGCAGCCGCTATAAAATCTTGTCAATGGCTTTTTTTAAGGTCAGCAAGACATTTTTTAAAATGAAAGAAAAAACAAAAACTATAAATATTAAAAAAATATGTAAAAGTTAAACATGACTCAAATAAGATGGGACAAGATGTTATACTTTGACTCAAATAAGATGTGACAAGATGTTATACTTAGTTGGTATAAAACTTTGTCTTGGAGAGTTAAAACTCCGAAGTCAACCCACTACCCCAGGGTTTTTTTTTTTTAAGGATAATATATCGATTTTTTTTAGAGTTTAAAAATCAACAACTTGAAGTATGCCCACTCACAAAAACTTCTATAATTTTAGAGATATTAAAGTTTAAATTTAATATATAATAACAAAAAAAAAAACCGATGGAGCTCAATCTAGAAGCCCACCACCCCACATACGTGTATTAGCAAAAACCCGGCTGACATTTTTCATTTTTCCCATTTTTAAAGAATATTTTTGTCGGCCGTTGGTTGACAGTCGCTCTGACGTTCCGTTTCCGATGTTCGAGCCTTCGCATCCGCGGTCCTCACTCACGTGACAGGGCACGTGATGCCCGTCAACACCCAGGACAGCCAATTACCAAAAACCCCTCGTAGGCAATTTTTTTCTCTTCGATTTCCGTCTCCGTGCTTTACTGATAGCACAAACATGTGATGGGTAATTTGGTCTTTTAGGTTGCTCGTGGTGGGAAAGGCCGACGCCTTCTACTTTGACCAGCGACCATTTCCTCGACCCCCGTGTCTCCCGATTCGGAAATTCTGTTATCCGACTCGGGTCAGTTAGCAATTCAGGTTCAGATCTAATATCGATCGGACCCGGATTCAGATGCCTATAAGGTGATCAGTGAAAATTTATGTAACAAAATCGCGTTTGTCCTGCTACTTTTTCCCCGCGTTTGAATAGGAAACGTGATCATCCAAACAGCAGGTATTTTGAATGGAAACAAGTTTTCAATTCATGGTGCTCTACCATTTTTAGACTTTTCGACAAATTAATTTTGATGTGAATAAAACCGGTTAACTCGTTTAACTTTTGGGGACGTTTGGCAATGAGATCAGGGACGGAGTCAGGATTTTTTTAAGAGCTGGCCAAATGGTCCATCGAATTTATTTGGATAGAACCAAACTAAATTCAAATATAAAAAATACATTACCCAACCAAAATTTTTCAATTTTTGTAATGTATATTTTTTTTTCAAGTAGTTGGGGCGGGCCACGACCTAGGCTTCCCTCTGCCCCTGAATAGGACTAATTTATATTTTAATATAGTGTTTCCTGAATCTACTCTAATCTTTGCAGTAGATTTATGTAACAATTTGAAGTTATCCTTGTCAAACGGCTCCTAGTTTTGCAAGATTATAAACGGGCGGGTGGGGTGTGTGTTGGTGTTGAAGATGAGCCAAGCTTGAACATACCTAGTCAGATTAGTTTCGAGACTTTACCAGCCCTAGCTATCTCAAACATTTTTGTTTTTTTGTTGTTTTCATTTTAGACCTGTTTTCTTCACGCGTGAGACAGTGGTAACTTTCCCATGACTTTTTCCTTTGCCTGTTTTACTGCTTTAGATTGAGCTCCCTCGCCCATGTTAAACGGGTCAGATTGAGATCTTGGGGAATCTGATCCACAACTGCCAACAGTTGCAGAAAGTCCCCTGCTGATCTGATCCATTTGCATTCCTACTTGAAACCGGATTCGATATCAGAGAAGATCTGAATCCTAATGTAGGCGCGCCCAATTGATTATGAAGTACCATTCTATCATAGCCCAGCTAATTGGATTCATATTTCATACATTGTATTGCTCCCCCACCAGACTCCAAATCGTGATCTAAACAAGATCGGTATCATCAAGTCAGATTTCAAAAAACCGATCCATTCAAAATTTGGTCCGATTATGTCAGGGCTAGGAATGCTCTAAATTAGGGCAAGCAACATGAAAATTTGCTTTCACAACAAACAAACTAATTTGGGTAGTCGGCGGTCTGTCGGATCAGGCAACTGCCCAAGCAAATAATATATCATACTGACTACATATTACACCAAGTAGATCTTGATTGATCCAAATAGCAGTCTGATCAAGACCTGTAACATCATTGGTACCAAGCATTCGGGTTTGGTTAAATCAAGCACCCTCCCTTCTTCTCGTAGCTCTCATTTTCAGTACCTAAGCATGTTTGGTTGGAATAATTCAGCACCAAAGAACCAAACTCAACAAAAGATGATGGGTGCGAGTCTTGTGACGGTGAAAAGAACTAGTTCCTTCCCTGGGCTCTAGCTTAGGTATGGTGCTTCATTATCATAAGCCCGGCGCATGTATTTATGAAACATATTTGTAAAGACCCGGAAAATAAAAGGAAAAATCAAATAAAACAATGGCGTCTGCTTGTATATGGGATCTAAAGTGGCCGTTAAATGGTAATGTTTTTATTACACAACTCAAGAATTGTCATATTGTCAAGACCACTTATTGTTTGTATTAAAACTGATGCCAACATGTTTACCATCAACATGCATCTTGACCAAAGAGAAAAAATGACAAATTCTTCAACATAAAACCCATAATGAAACTTCTTTTTTTCCATTAAAAGCCTACAAAGTTATTTTCCTTAATGGAAGGATTTCTCCCTGTTAAATGCATGAACATCTTCTTCTATATACCCCAAACTGTATTACAAAAAGAGAAAAACTACATCCCATTTATAGGCATAAATACCTTGTGTATATCCCAAACTGTGTATTTATTACAAAGAGAAAAGAACTGCATCCCAGTAATTATAAGCATAATCATCTTTTTCCTTGAATCCCAAACTGTGTATTCTTACAAAAGAAGGGAAACTGCACAGTCGAGAGAGAGAGAGACACTAATTGTTGATGGGCAAATGTGTAGTAGGAGAATTATAATCCATGCTGAAAAACTCTCCAGCTTTCTCCTCGTTCTGATCATTCCCTGCAATTGGAACTGCTGTAACCTCTGTTGCTCTGGTTAGCTGCTGATAGGCAGAACCTGCAGCTTCTGATCTACTGGGACATTGCCAATCTGCAGCACCACATTCCCGTCCCTGCATTCATCACATTTGGCGGCTAAATTAGAAGAACAAAAAGAGAACGAAGACAAAGAGTACCCTGGTTTTCCATTTGGTGGCCAACTAGAAGTGATCAAAAACAAAAATGAAAAACAGAAGGACTCAGCTTTTGCCTTCCTCGTTACTCCCCATAAGAACAGTAAACTAGTGGAAAGGGTACCACATATAACATACCACGCTCTTGTCCCCCAACCTCAACTTCCTAGCAATATTGTAACTTGAGACCTTCAACTGTCCAACTGCAGAGATGGAAAAAGAGGTCGTCAGAGATCTGGAGAGAGAGAGAGAGAGAGAGAGAGAGAGAGAGAGAGAGAGAGAGAGAACCTTGGAAGGGAGGAGCATGGGAAAGAGTTTCTTGAGGACTGCAAGGGAGGAACAGAGAGGAGAGAAGAAAAACCAAGGCTGCAATGACAGGCATTTCTCCTGGAGTCTGTCCCTGTTTCAGTGCTTTGCTTGTTAACTTGATGCGCGCCGTGTAGTTGGCTTCTACCTTCCTTCAGAAAGAAACTTTTGGGCAGGATCGACTTTACATGCATACATATAAACAGACACATAAAGGAGAGAAGGGTGAGGGGAGGCCGAATTCCCACTTCAGTAAGGAAGGCAGTTCAACACCAAGACGGAAGCTCAACATGGCTGCAGCAAGCTTGTAATAAAAAAATTACAGAAAAGAAAAACCCTCTGCAACCCTAAACTTGCTTTCTTATATATTATTTGGTCACAAACTTCTAACCATACAGAACTAGTTTCTTATATATTATTTTTAGTGTTCCCCATACAACATATATGGATTGAGTTTAGTTTTCCATTTTAAATCCGAAGCTATCAAAACACAGATGTTACCAACTAGAGGCATCTTTTCTACTTGCTTATGATATTCTAAGTAAATTCGAGTGTTGTCAATATTGCTGCATCGGCCACACATCAGAAAATTATGGATCTTAATATTTAAAATCGCATAGTTAATGTTAAAATAATTGATGCAAAAGTAGCTTTGTAAAACTGATACGATGCAATATCCACCGATACACCATGTAGCATGGGACAGCACTACTGAAAATTATGTTTTGCATTGTTAGACAATGACTTGATCAATCATGTCCCATCCCCACGATACTGATTGTTTATCTAAGGGATAGTTTGATAGCAGAAACACTTTTTGAGTGTTTCAAATATGTCCCAAAAATGAGCTTGATTCATGAAACATTAGTTCTAGTGTTTTATGAATCTACCCTAATTATATTCATATTGCAGAGCTTAAGTATAATAAAACTATAGCACCACTTGTCATTCGAGAATAGTTTCTTTCCAAGAAACTTGCCTAACTATCTCCAACATATCATGAGAGAAAGAAGATGTTTGTTTGAGGGGGTTGGGTGTGACACTGTTGAAGAAATTTGGATGATTTGAGAATATGAGATATAAATGCAACCTGACGCATTGAACCAAGGGCGAAGCTAATTTTTTTTTTTTTCATGTGACATTAAATATATGGTTAATAAATTTTCAATTGACGTGACATGGATCTCGAGACTATCCCATATAACTGGACCCAAATTCACCAAGTTTTAAATTGAATTAAAGTTTCAAAGAGTGGGTTCCATGGGGCATATGCCCACGGAAACCCACCTACCTTCGCCCCTACATTGAACATATGCAGATCATGTTGTCCCACTATTACATTGAAACATCTAGTCCTTACCTAATGATTCCTATAAATCACATGCTATTGCTCCCTCATATACTTAGAAAGGAACCTATGCAAGCCACCCCCTTCATCTATAGTCAAAATCAATGTTGTTCTTGGGGACCCTAGAGCCCAAATGTGGCAGTATGGCTCAAGTCCCCTGAGAGGATGTTTGATATCCTGTATATCAATGATTTAAATCTCCAGAAAATCCAATCCAAGCCAGAAAATGGATCCAGAACTGCTTCCCAATAGATTGGTACTCACCATCTAGCACCACAAAGTGAGTTCACAGGTGGACTCTCATCTTTATAAAATAAAAGTAAGTGATGAACATAGTGAGTATCAACCTAGCGGACATCATATTCAGCACCCTCTCTCTCTCTCTCTCTCTCTCTCTATATATATATATATATATATATATATATATATATATATATATACACACACACACACACACACACATGCACACACACGCACACACACATATATTTACACACAAACACAGGCATACATACACACACACATTATTTTGTGCATCTGGTACTAATTATTTGAATTTATCGCTCGGTTTGATACTAAGCCCATGTTGGAAGCCGGTTTAGCTTAATTCAAGAGGAGCCTGCTTATACCAGTTGATGCTTAACTCTGTGTAAAGGGTTTAGCGTCGATAATGTGAGAATTGGATTCAGGCAGTTGTGGAATACAACAACAATGTTCCAGATCCAAATTCCACTTTCAGTCCCAACCAGTGGGTCCGTATATGACGCTAGCGTGAGCCATTCACATCCTTATCACAAAAGAATCCAACTTTGTATATTTAAATTAAAAAGCAGCTCTGTCGATGCATTATCGACAACCTGTTAAAAATTAGTGAAATCCTTTATATGTGTTGATGTCATCCTAATACACAAGCATTATAAAATCTTGTCCAAATGTTCTATTAGATGACATAATCAGTCTTCTTGTCTAAAAAATCTTAGGGATAATAATTTGGTAGTACTTTGTTTTTTTCTTTCTCTTGGGGTTTTCATTTGAGATGTTAGCATCTGAACTATACTTAAAGAGAATGCTATGAAATAAGTATAGATGTGGAAAGTAGCAGTTTTTACTGTGTTAACCTTGGAACAAAATCACGATGCCTGGCCCCAAGGGGCATAGCCCAAATGGGCGGCTTGGGATGCGTAAAGCTTAATGTCAGCTCGTGGGCCGTGCTCTTGTATCATAAGGGGAGTGGATTTTATGTGCAAGTAGTTGAATCACATGGAGATCTTACCACCTAGTACCGATGCAGCTCATGACCTTCGGGGCAGGCAAGGTGAAGGAGGGGAGTTTCGACTCTCGCCTAGCAATGAGATTAATCTTTTCACTCACCTGAAAAGTCGTGATGAAAATAGCAAAAACTATGAAAAATCTCATCGTTTTCTGGCTTTTTATTACACTTAGAAGATCTTCGTAATAAATTAGAGAGATTCAAGGCATCCAAAATCAAAATGACCCAAAAAGAAAGAATCATACATAATTATGATTTATGCATGACGTTAAAGTAATTCAGTGATCAATTATTGGAAACTGTTTCTAACTCAAAGTTGGCACGCGTACCGAGTCGTCCGCCAACAAATTTAAAAGCCTGATCTGCCGGATTACCCAGTTGGACTCAAAATAGTCCCAAGTTGAAAGGGGTTTATAAGTAGTTCCATACATATCTTCTTGAGTGTGTCATTCAACAAGAACCAGTGAGGGATGAACTCTCCTATCAAAAGTTAAGACACAAAATAAATTGGGCCATTGTCCATTTATACATACTTGGTTTATCCAATTCCAATTCTTTGGGATTTAATTTTATGGCCATCCTTTACAACTATTATTCCACTACTTATGACATAAAGTGTGCTGATGGAAATCCTTACATATCCAAAAGCATTTTAGGAAGTCAAATCCAATAGAAGGCAGCGGTTATGACATGTAAAGAAAAAATTAATTTATCTCTAAGTCGAAGATTATCTGAACATCCCAAATACTGTTCTGATATCTTTAACCGCCCATTGACGTTGATAGTCAAAGACAGATCTAAAAAATAATCAGAAACCCATCTCAGATTCCACCAACCTCGCGGCCTTTCTGATAGCGTAAGCCTTCCACAGTTTTCTCAAGATGAGTACGATTACATGTCAAAGGGCAGTCGTTCTCACACTAGAATTGGGATCCAAATCAGATCTTGCGTCATCTAGATCATGTTTGTGTCAGCATTTCAAAAGCACAAGTTCTTTATCTGGAAATTTTCACCTACCCACTGGTTGGCTGGCGAGTATGGCAAAGCGCTGGCATTTTATGCAAAAAGATTTTCCAGCGTTCCATCAAAAGAAGTTAGACAGCATGTTGGAAAAGAAGTTCAAGCATTCCATGTCCAAGATACACATCTTTGAACCATTTCGACCTAATTTAGTTAAAATTGTCAAGTCCAGCTCTGTGCTTGACTTGGCCATAGGTAGTAAAGCATTCCTACAATATTTATCGTTGGGTTACCAAACAAGTCTTTATATGAAGTACTTAGGCTTTGATTTAACACGCTTGGCATGGCCGACCGCTGCAGTGCTTCATTCTTATTTTGCTCGACATGGCTAATATATACTTATATTGCGTGACAAATAAGCCTTCTTCACTTCTATTTACCTCAGCTTCAAGAAAATATTTCAATGTTTAGCTTAAAAGATGTTTCGCCTCATGTATATGATCCTACAGGTCCATGTGAGAATTATATATATATATATATATATATATATAGATGAACAATAAAGTAACGAATAAACAAGGAGGGATCCAGTGAACCTAGCAAAAAACCATGTATGCAAACAGACATTTAACATCTAATTATTCCGTAGTTCACCTATTGTCGATGACCAATGATAAAATAACGTGAATAATTCCAATTTTAACCACCAGAGTCTAAATGGCTCATTATAATATTGTCCATATGCTTGAGTAAACTCATCTCGCACAAGTTTAGCTATGTATAACCTTCCATGTTTCATACTCGTATAGAGTTTCAATGTCTTCATTCAATGCTTCTATGCATCTAGTAAATTCTTTGCAAGGTGGAAGGATGCTCGTTCCTCACGGTCTCCGACATGCAAATTGTCTCTCTCAGATCGCCGCCTCACTATGGGTTCGTTACCAACTCACTGCCATTACTGGTGCTTGACACGTTCCATGGCTCTATTCCTCCTCACATGTTTTGCCGATGAAATTTTTAATTTTCTTAGGAACCTCAACACTCTCTTGGTCATTATCTACATGGGCATCACTACTTGTATCATGTGAAGCAGCATTTGTTGACGAACTACCTGACAAACCCCAGCAAGGCGAGCAAACAAGTTTCCATTGATTTATGGAGAGAAAGCTCTGCTGACGGGAATGGACTTTTGCTGGGGAATTGAGTGGCAAAAAAAAAAAAAATCTAAAGGTCCTCAGGCATTCAATTTTGGGACCATAAAGACCAAAATCCCTTACAATCATCTAATATCTCACACAGACATGCATTTAACAGCTTGTCTTGAAACTTATTTCTCAAGGATGTGTCAATATTAACATTACACCCAAAAAATAGTAAGGAGAAAAAGGTTAAAATATGGGCATTTTCCATCAATAAGAGTCTTGGGTAAGGAGAAAAAGGTTAAAATATGGGCATTTTCCATCAATAAGAGTCTTGGGTATGTGATTTATGATATAACAACTAATCAAATTCATCAGTTCACAAATTAATGGGAATAACACTATCAGGTGCAATGCTTATTGCACTGTCAATAATATGTCGATGTTTGCATATACCCACCTCATTCCTTTGAGGAGCATGTTGCAAAGAGACTTGCCAATTTACTTCATTAATATGGAAAAACTCAAATAAAGGTGCTGAACGCTACTCACCCCATCCATCACAAAAATGCGGAAATATTTGAGGAAATTTTTTTAACAAAGCTATACATTGAGTGAACAAAACAAGCCAAACACATCAAATTTTTATTACTTCCAGCCATAGCTTGTTAGTTTGTGATACTCTTTGTTTTCCTAAATGTTCCACCACTATCAATCCTTGCATCAAAAGATGCAATTCGCATATATATAAGATATAAACCAATTTGTTACAAATTGTCCTGCAGAACAACCATACGGTGTGCGTGCCAATACCTCCTGAACGAGAGAGGTAATATAACCTTACCAAGACCTGACTTATTTTATCCTTGAAACAAAGTAAGAATTACAAATAAATTTGGTGTTGGCAGGCCTTTCACTTTCTTCCTGCATGAGAAATTGTGGGTGTTGATCGACCTAAATACCCAACCAATATATCTTGTCGTCCTTGCCCCGGATATCTCTTCCAAGTTCAGAAATTGGAATCGTACAACTTTTCAAAATAGCTCAAAAAAATTGCAAAAGTCCAAATCTGTGAAGAATATCCATTGGCCGAAGAACATAAAAGGTAGAAATGGGGACGAAAATCAAAATCTGAAGGAAAAGGGAAACATGATCTCAATCACTGCTCCTTGGCAAACAATCAATTTTTATAGCGAAGGAATAATCAACACAGAGCAACTTTTTAATCAACGAAAAAGAAACATCCTCTTTTTTCCCCATGGCATCAAGGTAGTCCGAGTATGATCTGAATAGATTAGATTGAATCCGTTCACTGCTGATTTTTCAGCAATTTTTGGGCCGATTGTAAGTGGGAAATGTTGACTTCGTTAAAACATGTAACCAAGAACAGGTTTTTAAAACTAACACAACATATTCAAGTACTGAAAGAACAGCTTTTATACCACGAAGATAGATAAGGGATTCAGAATTTGGTGGGAATTAGGGTTAGATATCTGAAAGGAGAACTCACGAGAGATGAAAACAAGAATTAGGGCATGAGAAAAAACCAAAAAACAAAGAACAGACATGCCTAAGACGACAAGAATTTCAGATGTGCAAAACGCAACACAGAAAACAGCAAGTGTCAGCCACGTTTTTAGACAGAAACTTCAAATACGCAATGTTGGAGGCGATAACAGATTCCAGGAAAGAGACAGATATACCAAAAGGGAAAGAAAAACAATTGAGATCTAGAAAATGAAACAAAGATATAGGCGAAGGAAGAGGATCTAAAAAGAGAAACGAGAATGACAAAGAGGGGAAGACCTGAAGATAAGCAGGAACTCAGATCAAATTTGACTCTTGCTGGGCAATTCATAGAAAACAACTTTACTACTTCCAACCTAGCCCAATAATATGTCAGATTTTAATTCGTGCACCACAATAACTTGTTGCAAGAAGAAACCAAGAGAGAAAATGAGGAGACGTCATTGCAGCTCCAACTGAGGGTGATGCTCTCCCTATTAGAATTTCTTAACAATGAACTAAACAGAAATATACATTTTATAGACATAACAAATACATTTAAGATGGACTGATAATCAGATCTAGATAGGGACTGGGCAGGACTTTCCATGTCCACAAACAAAAGTCTGGACGCTTTGTTTATGTTCAGGTGGATGAGCAGAAGGATAGGACTGGATAGAACTTAATGGGCTTTCATGTGCTCTCTGTATCTTCACCAGCATCTATGACTGACAATATCGGCATGTCAAATTTGCTTGCGATGTTTAAATTTAAAGCAGTCTACGACCCTTGATCACAGGTACAAAGCAGTAGACACATAATCCTCTCCCAACTTATTGAAAGTTGAAGTCATTTAAATATATCGCACATTGCACAGGAAGAGACTACGATCCAAAAAATAACGTTGAAGTATAATGGCACTTGTAAAGAGGCCTCATTCTGCTTCTCCTGATAATGCATAAGCTACCAATCTTGAGAAGTACCATTCAGATTTATCTGCATAAATTTTGCAAGTTTAGCAGATCAATATCCTGCTTTTCCAATTTTGTAGTGAAGAACTCCAACGAGTCTTTGAGGAAATTTTATTTATCAAGCATCCCTACTGCTTTTATCAGAAAGGCATACTCCAGAGATGTTTCTTCACAGTGTTTATAACGCCCACCCTCTCCAAAATGCCCTCCATCCATGTTTGCTTTTAGAATGATTGCCCGTGCACAGCTGCTGCAAGTCAGATCTCGTACTTTAGCAACCCACTTGGTAGGCTGCCAAATTCCCACCCTGGAAAAAAAACAATAAAATATTCGAAGAACTCAATGAAGGAAAACATGAGAAAAATGGAGTATGGAGGAGATCATGATGACGATGAGAAGAGGATTATTGCCTCTGATCACTAAAGGAAGCAGTTATAAGCATTGAAGGATAACAGACTCCTGGCTTAATGTTTTCATATGGAGAGCATTCAAGAATCGTCTCAAATTCTTCGGGAATTCTTGGGTCACCAAATTCTTGATAGTCTAACACGGTAAGGGGCAAACTTGGATCCATCAAGGTATTGCACACATCCAGGAAAGGAACCTGCAGAAAAAGAAACATGAATCTCCCACAATCGAGATAATGTTAAAAAGCCAGGAATTAGTAGACTAAATAGGAAAATTTTATTATGACATAGGATCTAGCTGTCAAGGATATGGCCCAAGATATGGAGATAAGATTGTTTCTATTAGTTTTCAGACATAGAGTCTAATGGAGTATTCCTGTGACATAGCGTAGGATCTTCTCTCTCTCCCCCCAACCCCCAAACAAAAAACTCTCGCCCTCTCAACACACCAACATACACAAATAACAAATATAATAACGCCAAATTTGGTGACAATTTGCAGACATAGTAATAATATCACCAACTGACAATTTCCTCAAAATATCTGGAAGACAGTGCAAGAAATGTAAAGTAGAGCACAAAGGTATATGTCATTATGAAGTCATCATAATACCATGATATTTATGCAGATTTTTTTTTAACTTTTTTTCTTATACATTTTAAGCAAAAAGTTTCCCTTTCTGCCTGTTTTATGTTTTGAAAAGCTTCAAATGATTTTGGTTATAGATTTTACAAAAGAACACCAATAAACATATTATTTATAATTTTTTAAAATTTTACATATTTTTCAAATTTTAAGTTTTCGAGATTTTTGCAAGATCTTCCTGAGAAAAGAACACTTTTGAAAAACCTACGGAAGAATTAATATGAATACTTTCAGTGATTGTGCGTGTGTGTCCGTTCTGTATGCATATTCAAGATGCAGTGTGTATACGACACGGATACGTTTTGGATCGGGTCCACGTATCCGTGAGTATTCCTGTGACATAGCATAGGATACGGCATTCTTGGCCCATGTATCCGTGTCAATACGGGGATACGGGTGCGGATACGGCATGGATACGTTTTGGATCGGGTCTGGATTAGACCCGATCCGAACAAAAAAAAAACAGATTTTAAATTAAGTTGAGCTCTTCTCCCTTTCTCTTTGGGTTTTTTTTTTCTATTTTTCTGATAAATGACTAGAATGATGATATTGATAAACAATGTTTTGTTTGTGACTTTAATAGTGAACTATTAATTTAATGTTTTTTTTCAATTTATAATTTTTGATAATATTATATTTGCCGTATCCACGTATCCGAGAATTGTGAAAATTGTCGTGTCCGAACCCATATCCCCGTATCCACACCCGCATCGCACCCGCACCCGTGTGACTTAGGTAGCTGTTCAACAGAGTCAAGCAAATGGATTAAAAAAGGTTCTGCCTACAATTTCATAGGTTGCTGTGCAGCTCTACCATTCCATAATTCTAATAATACCTGAGACAGGGTTTATACCTAGCACTGATGAAAGCATTGAACTGCCCAATAAAGTTCATTGATTTTCTAACATTTCATACCATGTTTTGTGAATCAGACCCAACAAATGTGATTTTGCATGCATACATGCAGATAGCATGCCTTTTTTTGAAATTGTATCACCGTCACTTGCTGATGGTACTGATTTACTCTTGATTATGAACTCAAAAAGAATATAACCTTCAAATTGAATTTTAACAGTTTATTTCATGGACCACTTTTCGACCATCCCCATCTCCACGAAATTTGCGCAAAGTTGATTTTTCATTTTCTTGAAATCAAATATTATTATCTGTAAAAGATGAAGAAAACAGACGTAGATCACAAATAATCCATTCCAAAACAAAAGGCACCTATACAGTTAGACTTAACATTTTGGCACATTATAATATGCACATAACTTTACCATGGCATGTACTACGTGCATGCCTATGACAACATTAAACTATATAACAAATTCCAAGGTGCCATCAGCGACACTTTCTTTCATTCGAGAATGTCTTCAAACTTCCCTTATAGCAATAGCTGACGAACTTGCTAACTTGAACCAGGACATGCTTGCTAAGATACCCCCACCAATTAACTCAAAGTTGATGAATGCCAAGCCCAGAAATAATGAGTCCTTGTCAAAATTCTCCAGTGTATAGAAGGTTAATATGGTTAACAAAGTGGAACCAATAAAAGGTACAGATACTCAACGTGAAAGCCAACTTAAGCCAATGAAATGGTAGGAAAATAAGTGAAAATGGTGATCTCTATATTACCTTTAATATAGCAGCACAGAATAAGTCTGGGAACATATTAATAGCAGCACCTAAAAGCAAACCACCAGCACTGAAGCCAATGGCACCAAGTTTATCTTTGTGAACATAACCTTCACCAATCAGGTATCTGGCACATGCAACAAAATCTTGAACAGAGTTAAGCTTATGCAGGCCAGCACCTGAATGATGCCATGAAATGCCTCCACCTCCGCCACCCCTGCCATGGAGCATGTTCCATTCTTTACAATTTATGTTGATAAAAAAACATTAAATTATGGGATCATTGAAATGTGAAATGACATGCCAACAGTAACATTTCAAAGCTAGCCTGCAGTTACCGTACATCAAACTACGAAATTGCAATATAGAGGATCCACTCTGAGAACTTGAAACTATAAAGCTTGGACCCTGTACTGTTTTTTATGATGGAAAATCTCAAATTTTCAGGACCATCTAGGAGGTGATCTGGATCAGTACAACAAGATACCATGATTTTAAGACAAATTCTCTCTTCTTGACCTACCTTGTTGCATTGAAGGAGGTCAATTAAAATCATGAGTCATCGGTTAATGTGGAATTTTAATGATAATGATTCAGTCACAAGGGCCAATCTTGACAAGGTAACTGGATCATCAAAACATGCAAAAGGACAAGGTCTTGTTCTAAGAAGGAAAAGGAGACAATCAAATGGAAAAAGAGAAGAAGGTGATGAAAATTGAGTAGCATAGGAGGAAGAAGTTAATTTTGCGGAAATGGATAATGTTTGATGAAAGAGATAATTATGATGAGCAAGGTAATGAAAAAGGTTTATCATATAGATTCCAAAGAGTAGAATATTCATCTCGTATTTCAAGATGGTTCATGACACACATTAAAGCCCTAACTCAGTAGACAGACATGATTTGCATTTCAGATTTAAAATATGATGCTTCTTGCTTTTCCTTTCAATGTGTGTGTGTATGTATATGTATGTATGTATGTGTAGAAACACGAACAAGAAGAGGAAGAGAAACAACGATCACGATGTAACGTGGAAAACCCTCAACAAGAGGGAAAAAACCACGAATGAGGAGGAGTCGGTGCCCACTAGCCGCCAGACTCTCTCTCTCCTTAGTCTTTCATTCACACCATAAGGATTAGGGTTACACGACTTAAATAATGCCCAACAAGGGCTACAAGTTGGATCGGATACGGATCCGGACCTGG